>NC_134689.1:222419760-222602260 GCF_050947455.1 Rhinoderma darwinii
AGTTCCAGGACCAAAGTCTGCTACTTTGCTCCTACTCTAGTGACCATTTTGGCAACATTTTCAGACACATTTTCGGGAAGGTCATTCTTGTCTATGGAACAATGGGCCAGATTTATGCTAGCTCGTAGCACATCACACAGACAGCACAAGATGCAACAAATTTATTAAGATGTGTGCGCCACAAAGTGAAATCTAATAAATTTGTTGCGTCTTACTCTTGCAGGCTTCAGTCTAAATGCCAGAATTACTAAATTTACCCATTCGGTCTATATGACAAATCTTAAAGGTATTTTAAAGGAATCACAGTGCTCCACATTTATTAAGATTGGTGTATATTATGCCAGTCTAAGTAAAGTAGTGAGATGGAGTGATTTGCTCCAAATTTATTAAAAAATGCATTTAATAAATATGGCGCATATTGAACAAAAAATAAAATCTACGCCTGCAATGACCGTACGTTGTACCATTTTCCAGGTTTATACTTAATAAATGTGTCTAAAACTACATCTCCTTGGAGACGAGTGACGAGAAAAGACACAATATTTAACATGAAATTGGTGCACGTTATGAATTGCATAGTAATTGTGAGCCATTGACTCTTAACCCCTTCTCCCTGCTTGCATTCTGGGCCCTAATGGCCAAGCCATTTTTTTAATTTTTCCATTGTCACATTCGAAGAGCTATAACTTTTTTATTTTTGCGTCGACATAGCTGTATAAGGTCTTCTTTTTTGCGGGATGACTTGTAGTTTTTATTGATACCATTTGAGAGTAGATGCGACTTTTTGATCACTTTTTATCACATTTTTTTAAAGTCAGGATTAACAGAAAACAGAAACTTTAACATTGTTTTTTATTTTATTTTTTACGGCGTTCACGGTGTGGGTTAAATAATGTAACAGCTTTATAGTCGGGGTCGTTACGGACGCGGCGATACCAAATATGTGTAACTTTTTTGCTTTATTGTGGGTTTTTTTTAATAGTAAAGCATTTTGTAAGGGGAAAAAGGGAGTTTTTCATATTTTTTTTTCACATTTTTTTTTTATTAACTTTATTCAACTTTTTTAAAACTTTTATACTAGTCCCACTAGGGGACTTCACTATGCGATCCTCCGATCACTATTATAATACACTTCAATATTTTTGTATTGCAGTGTATTACTGCCTGTCCGTTTAAAACGGACAGGCATCTGCTAGGTCATGCCTCCGGCATGACCTAGCAGGCATTCACTACAGGCAGACCTGGGGGCCTTTATTAGGCCCTCAGCTGCCATCGGAGACACAGACACTCAGCGATTTTATCGCCGGGTGTCAGTGGGATGAGAGGGAGCTCCCTCCCTCTCTCCAAAACCACTCAGATGCGGTGCACGCTATTGAGCACCGCATATGAGGGGCTAAACGGCTGAGAACGATACTAATATCGATCTCACCCGGTCGAGCAGGGATGCCACCAGCCCTCAGCTACCTCTGGTAGCTAAGAGCAGGGAGATTTCACGGCTCCCTGCTCTGTTTACTTTATTCTAATGCAGCGCCGTGGAATGGCGGCACTGTAGAATAAAGCCCATTAATGACCGCCGTGAAAAGGCTACTTCAGTATTTATACAGCATCCCATTCACATGTGCCCCATACTGCTGTCCAGAAAGCGCAAGGGCCACTTTGTTTAGCTGATCGTAGGGATCCAGGTATTCAGACCACATGTATCATTCATTGATAGACCATCAATGTTTATTCTTGGGAAAACCCCTTTAACTGTACAATAAATTATAGAAACCACTAGATAGGGCCACAGAAGTTGGCACTATAGACACTATACAGTGGCGCATGAAGCGCCTCTAGGTATTTAACACCGTATACACGGCGTAGCCAAGAGAGGACATAGATGTACTGCAGACAGCAGACTGTATTGGTCCTGATGCACAGACATATAAAAGTACTGCAGAACCAACATGGCTGTTATCATCCGAAATAAACAGCAATATATACTTAGATCTTAGAACACCTGCTCACCATTTACATCACGTTTTTGCCTTATGGTTAGCGTTTACATAGGCAAAGTTCTCGATGTAGACGCTAAATGTGCCGATAGGGCTGTATTAGCCCGACAAAAGCCAAAAGAGTGTTCTTTTGACCACTGTCCGGCTGATATACATCGGTATACTTTTTTTGTATGGAATCCATTAAAAAAATATACTGCGCGGTATGCATTTTTTTTTTAACATGGGAGCCCTTGAGTGATATATAATAATAGTGAATAACCACAGCACTCAAGATTAACAGACGTAGATATTCCTGCTATTCAAAATTGTTTGTTTTTTTTATTTATTCATACATTCGTTCATGCAGACGTTTCAGCCTATCCTGGGCCTTTATCATGGTCGCTGTACTATTAGTATCTTGGGGTATCCAACCCAAACCCTCATAGCCCCGAAACCTCATCTTAGGAGTGCATCCCATCTCATTACTCTACATTACTTGGGTGATATATGGCATACGTCACAGGCATCCGTTTAATGTATACGTCATGAGCTATTCAACAGCTTTTCATGACGTATACGTTAAACGGATGTCATTATAGCTTAGGGGTTATGGATGCGCTAAACGGATGCCTAAAAGTGGCATCCATCACCCATAGACTATAATAGTAGCCGTTTAACAAATACGTCATGAAAAAGGTAATGAGAGTTCATAATATATCCGTTAAATGGATAACATTACATCTTTTGGGTGACGGATGCCACTGTTGAGCATCCATCACAGCCTAAGTTTAACATATACGTCGGGAGATCCTCACAGCATATACGTCAAACGTAGGTCAAAAATGGTGTTGTGAATGGGGCCTTACCTGACTGGGTTTATCATTGTAGCCTTTATAGGAGTAACGTTTCTGAGATTCGCAGACATATAAAGAAATAATCTAATCAAAGTCTACGGAGGTGACTCATTTTAATATCAAATGTTATCATTTTCCTACAGTTTCTCAGCTGTGTGACCTTAGAAAAAAGCTGCCTTTGGATGCTTTAACAATGTACGGGCAGCAGTGACAGCATACATATGTTTGGTTTATCATTATTTGAAAGGAATGCCACTTTGTGTTGTTCATTTTAAGCAGGCAAGAAACGTCAATTTAGAGATCTCCTATAGTTGAGAGCATTATCATCTAGTGCCAAGATCTGAACCCTGACCACAGGATGTGAGAACATACATCAATATGCCTTTCAAAGCCTGCCGTGGCTTAAAACTCGGAAATCTGCTTTACTTTCCAGGCTAATAAAATAAGCACTTCAAAACAGACGTTATGATTATCTGATGACAGGGTTCTGTATTCTCTTAGCAAGTAATGGAATCCTAGTTGACACATTCAATGCAAGATACATTTGCGTTGTGAACTGAAAAGATGGTTAGCCCCTGCACTGCCAGAGGGGCCTACAACCCACTGTGTAGCAAAACCCTCCAGCATCATAGAGGTTAACATTGCAGTAGGATTTAAGAGCTGACAGATCAAGAGACTGCATCCCCAGAAGGCTAAATGAGAAAAGTCCTACTGAGTTTTTTTTTCTGTGAATGAAAGTCTTTTGTAAATGCATTTGCAGGCAGATCAGGTGTCTACTTCACACGAGCCTGAAATCTCAATTGGGATATTGTCATCTTGTCAATCCAATGCAGTTCAAGAGAGGCAAGCAAGAGGCCAGTTATACCAGGTGCTTCCTCCTATTTAGAAGATCAAAAGCAAACCTTTAGCAGTATTTCTCATATTCAATGAGAAAAAAAATGTAAAAAGCTGTACACTGTGTATCTACTTTAACGTATTATGTATTTTCCAATGATACAAATTGGTATGGAATTTCACAAATCCCAAAAATGTTTTGATTGGTTATATTTTCTATGTACACCTCCGCAACCAATTTATTTTTGCTCTAATGCAAAAACGCATATAATATAATCAATTGGGCAACTTAAAAATAGCCTACAGTTTTGTGTATTTATCTCCTATGCAGACCTATGTGTATCCATGGTTACAGACAATAAACAAACCCTGACTAGTCATATTTCTTTCTATCCAATCCCTACTTTTTGCTACCATATATTTAGCAGCTTAGCAAGAAGTTAGGGACAAATAGAAGTGAACGTGACTGCAGCATCGGACTACACACGGTTATACTTGTAGTCTGTAACCATGGAGACCGTGATAGGAAAACCTCTCCATTATAGAGAAAAGAACTTGAAACAACTCTCTCCTGGTCAAATGGGTTATGATGGAACTAGTCTTTTCTTTTTTAAACTGTGCTATTCTAAAAATAGCTGCCATATATAATAGTACTTTATCACTAATTTTCTATATGGCTGCACAACGCTTTGTTGAATTTGACCCCAAGATTTAACGCCAGGTTATGGTGCCACATAACCATTTCCCATCATCCAACTAGAATTTTGGTAGTGTCAGTACTCACAGAATCAATGCTGACTACATCTTTCATATACAGTTATTGCTGTCTGAACCATTTATTATCCTAAAGACAAATATTTTTCAATATTTCAAAGCCAAATACCCTCTTCTAAAAAAAAAAATATTACATCAGAGTACTCTGAGGTAATGATCATATGTTGTGCTATACCTATTAAATACAGGGGATATAGACAATGCATGTACCCCTAAAGACATGATGAGTACCCCCTAGGGCTCATGTACCACAGGTTGATACATTATCTACAGTAGTCTATAGACAATATACTAGGCAGGCTTGATAAACGCTCTGAAATGCCTATTTAACCCCTTAGGCCCTATTAACCCCTTAGGCCCCTTTGGTGCCCTTCGATTGAAGGCATCGACTTATCCCACTGTATAGGCATACAGAGGAATAAGTCGCCAAACTCCCCGGGCACAGTGCTATTTTAATCACTGAGCCTGGGGAAGCCCCAGACATCACTGTCCATGTATGGAGCATGATGTCAGGGGCTCTGAACTATGGAGTCTCTATCTTGGGAAAGCTCTTGACGTCACTGTCCATATATGGACAGTGACCTTAGGGGCTTTGTAATGAGAGAATCCCCGGTCAGAGCGTCGGCAATGCTCTGGCCGGGGATTCCATTCCTAGAGGGACATTATATATGGACAGTGACTCCATTTTGGGTTACATGGAACTTATTAAATAACTTTTATTTATTTTTTTGGGGAGAGGAAATGGAAAAAATAGCAATTCCGCCGTTGTTTTTTTGCAACTTATCGGTGGCCAGCGATCGCATTTGGGCCATTGATGGGTAACAGAGGGAGCCCTATTCCTCTGAAACTACTTAGATAACGCGGTCGCTATTGACCACGGCATCTAATGGGTTAAATGGTTGGGATTGAATTAACTTCGAAGCTAACCATTAGAGCAGGAGCCCGGCTGTCATCACACAGTCAACCACCCGCTCCAGCCTGGAACACTTGTGCAGGTGTTAGACTAGGCTGCTGTGAAAAGGCGGCGGCCTAGTCTAAAGCCTATTAGTGACCTCTGTGAAAAGGCACATTGGTGGTTACTAATGGGTTAAAGAGGACCTGTCAACTCTACTGACATGTCTGTTTTAGTAAATAATTGTATTCCCCATCATTTCTGAAGCACCTTTTCTTAGAAAAGGGGGTGTGTTCCTACACCAATTTGACAAGGGAAATGGTAACACCCAGTTATCAATTTATTCATACATTTCTAGGAGGAATAACAGCGGAATGGCACAATGAGGAGTTCTAATAAAATGTGTTTTAGAATTGTTATTTCATGGGGAATATCATTATTAACTTAACTAGACAGAAGAGTAGACATGCCCCCTTTAATGTGATCAGATTTTACTTAAGGCTGGTAACTGATGATAGGTGTTTTCAGTGTCCATTTACAGGTACAATGACGTACAAGAGGGGAAAGGAATTCTAGACCATGTTTTTTAATACTACTTCAGTTGACATTCTGCTAAAACTTGAAAATAAATCATGAGTTGCATACACAGACAAGACTTCCATGCTTTTATATCCCTGACATTGCCATTGACATTTGTTGAAATCAAGTCAGTAGTAATTATTCAGGGATTTACATGATTAGAAGTAAGCAACCTTTCTTCTCTCTTTTGACTATAGTACTAAGGATGCAGCAATTAAAATGCCATAATTGATGAAGGCTAATAATAAAAATGATATTTGGCAACATTAATCTACCTAATAATACTTATTACCCTTAAAAGACATGCACACTGCGGAGTATGTATGGAGGCACACGTGGTCCCTGTGTTTTTTTAATTCAGAGCCATAGGCACTTCATGTGTCGTCGCATGGTGCCTCTGTACCGTGCCATTTTATGGAGATATTCTACCCTAGAAGCAATTCTTGAAGAGGCGAATACCTCCATAATATGGCGTCTGGGACCATTTTTCTGTTCTGTCAGAATCATAAGGCAAGAATAAACTCTTAATATGAAATCGGGGGCATACAGATGCACAGTAGGGCCATATAGACTACTATGGGTGCTATATTATGAAACTTGGAGGTCGTACAGAGCCATGATACAATTATGTGCATGAGGCCTAAGTGAAATTGCATCTATAAAATACATTATTTTCTGCGTAAACAGTATCTTGTATTTTATTCCTATCTATACTCCGATAAAATTGACTACAGCTTTAGATGCATTATGTCATTTTTTTCCCTTATTGTGAATAATACTGTAGGCATCTAGCAATTTAATTTGGAAAATGGCACACAAAATGGGACATAATTGTGTACCTATGTCAGGGCGACTGCATAGATTACGCAGACAATCTGTTAGAAGAACATAACTTGCAATTCAGCAATTACCATTCAACATAAAATTTACAGCTGGAGACTCCGTCCAGAATACATGGCGATACTTCCACTAGCCTCCAATTAAGCTGTAATTGCACTCGTGATACATATTTAATTTTAACATTCCGTGACTTACAGTATGTTGCCTTGGAGATGTCAGGTCAGCAGATTTCAGTACTTTATTTGCCAACAGGATTCCCCTCGATCAATCATTTTGCACCCACATTGCGCAAAAAATTATTCTCTGTTCTTAGTTCTTGAATTACCCTTCATTTGTGCCTGCTCATGGTATAATCTGACTCACATCATCATTAGCCTATTTATTATACTGGCCAACCGTAGCGTGCTATTCATGTATACATTAAACGAGTTCGAGTTGTTTGTGCTATGGAAATCTAAAATATCAGATCTGTATTTTACTGCAATTATTTCTCACTCTTTTTCGTGTAGATTGGGTTTCTATGCAGATTTTGGCTCAATATTGTCCAGGATTCAGTCTTGGCTTCCAACTTCTCCTAAACATACACATCCCTTCAATCCCCAGTCAGCCACCTCATTAGCTCCTTCTGCTGCCGGCACTTCTAATCTGTCCCTCGCAGAGTGATAAGACCTGCCTTGCAGTCATACTGTAAAATGATTTATTTCAACAATAAAGGGTAATAGCAAAATATATTGTATTATTCATATTGTTTCTTTTTTCATATTTTAAAGCTCTAATGCAGGAATTTTAAGACCTTTATTATGTCTATTATAAAACTGTGCTCACAAAGAAATGTAATTCCTCTGGAACATCTTTTAATGCAAATGCATGATGCAGAACTATTTATAAGCACCCATGGAGTAAGGGACATAATTCCTGTCTTCTTATTGATTGGAAAATGAATATATCTTCAATACTGAGGCATAGCAGCGTATATAAACAGGCCAGTGTTATATATTGTAGGAAGTTATTGTCCGGGATGTTAACATATCGCATATTTATCTGAGAACAAAGCTTGGAGGTGGAAGACAAAGTGTGCTAATTTTCCGAGAGTTATGAAAAATAATGACTTAATAATGACTTCTGCTGGGATATAAAAGTGCAGAAGCAGTAGATAAGCAGGTTCATAAGTGAAAACTTCTACAGCCCAGGACGGAAATGTAAATCTAGTTTATGTATATTTGTTGAATTGGCTGTTGGCAGTTGAGTTGTCTGCCTGCCTAGTGTTGACCGTTTTAGCATTATTGTGCCCACTGTAGTTCTCCCTGGGGCACTGCCCTCATTGGGCCAGCTATAAATCTTCTCTAGTGCACACAGGGTATGGCAGCTTGTATTACTCACTTGCAGGTGGAAGGTTACATCTGTTTCTGTCATGATCCCTACAATCTCTTCATCCTGATATCATATTTAACTCTTGCTCCTACTTTATTATTTATTTTGTAGTCTTTTGTATGTGGCCATCAGTTCATTTATAAAACACCTATGAATCCAGTTGGGTTTGAAAGAATTTTATATTCAAAGATCATTTCATTACAGTAGCCATGCAAGAATATACTTAATCTGTTTCAGACAGTGACAATGATAATTGACTGCAATTGTTCATATGCTGTATTTCATCTTTTTTGTAATTTACCTATCTTTATTTAAATTGCTTGCCTCAGGAGGACATTACTATGATCACAGAAGACATAGCTCTATTACAGGACCTCATCTTAAGCAATATTGATTGAATAACATGAGGTACTTCAACAGCGGAGAAGTCCCCCCAATACAGTGCTAACTGCAATCTCCCTTATAGCCATAAAAACCCTCATACATTGGTACTCATAATCCCATCATATTGACAGCCACAGGTGTCTGTCTACAGTGCCAACTACAATCCCCCACATGCAGTGACAGAAACAATTCCCCTCATACAGTGATAATATAAGTAAAGGACCAGTCTAGGACCAGTAAAATTCTGATGATGTAAGCAGATAATGGAGTCTATACTCTATGTAATGTGGTGCTCTTATCAGATATTGGATGATGGGAGTAGGGGAGAGATACTAGCCACCAGCTACAATGATCTAAGTAGAGCAGGAAGGACTATAGGCTGTGTAGTGGATGCTACTGTTTCTACTGTCATGGTCTTTATTTAGTAATTCATAATTTGAAAATTGACTGCACATTTTTTAATAAAAAGTTTGATAAATTATCTGTCACATCATTATTTATCTATTTTGTAAATCCACATGTACCCAATGAGGGTGTTTTTTCAATTTCATTGAATTTACATTGTTCATCTTGACAGTTAATAGTCTGAAAAGTCTCCTTAATCACATTTTATCCATTGCAATAACAATTAACACGTATTCTGAGGTCTTTGGGAATAGCACAAATTGCCTGCTAAAACTATGATAATGTTAAAGTGGAAAACCCATGTGTACCTCTACAGATATGAACACACAGTCTTCCATTAATGTATAAACAGGTAACACTATCACCTATAACAATATATTTTATTCCATTTAGAGTTAATGGCATCCAGATGTATAAATGGAAATATGATTAGCTGGCAGTAGGCCAAGTGATTAAAAACACTCTAAATGGCTGCCATTTTGCAATATTCTAATTTTTATCCACAATAAGAAAACTATAATAGTTGTTTATAATTATCTTTCTAATGTGCTGTAGATACTACATTTCTCTAATAGGTTTTGATGCTATTAGTGTCATCACATCACCATATCAATTATGCATCATGGGAGTAGCAATTCTCAGGCCTGCAACTGTTGGGTATCTAAAACGAAAGAATCATCCCACAGTGCACAATTTTTTGTCTATGAATCTTGTACGTTATGACTTCGTGCCTGTTAATTGGGCGCAAGTCCAGGTTTGCTGTCAGACGTTGGTTGCACCAGGGAGTTCTACACGAAGAGTCTCACTCTGTCATTCCTCTTCTCTAGTGAATACAAATGCTCTGTATGAATGTCCTCCGCTGTAAAATCGAGGTCTTTTTTGACCTAGATTGCTTAAATCGCCTGCATTTTTTTTACCCTTTTGGGAGAGTAACTAACGTTGGGACGTGTGCTGCAACACTTTCTATCATTATTATGTAAATTCCACAGAAAGTGCGACACAGATAGAAAAGATATCAAGGACAAAATTGCTAGAGTCTGCTTCTCTTTCTCTCTGAAGTAAGCCACTTGCATTAAGCAATTTTAAACATCTAATGGTTGTAAATGTATCTGAAGAATTTTAATGTAATTTTGTCATATACAGTAGGACAATCGCAGCTTTTAGCTGAATCCTGAACTACAGTGCTGCATGCATAATACATAGAAAGTTTACTGCTAATGTGCTAGCCCTGGAAAACACTGGTGTATCTGCATAAAAAATTACATAGTTGTTTATAAGGCTTGTTCAGCAGCTTAGAATTCCGGGCACACACAATGTTCGCAAGCGGGCAAAGATATAACCCTTTCCTTTACATGATTTAAAGCTTAAAATATTATGGAATATTAAATACATAATAAATACATCAGTGATTTACAGAGCCAGAAAGGGTGAAACAAGAATACAAACAGAATAGGGAATTGAAGGATCAAAAAATGGCAAGTGCTAATTTTACTGCCCCGCTTTTAAAATTTCATATGCAATTGAAATAAAAATTTGAAATTGTTACTAATATTTGTGAATTAAAACTCGAAATTTTAGTAGAATTTCTAATCTTAAATCTTAAAACAACTTTGAAATTTTGTGGTTGAGTCCTTATTATACTGATCTTGTAAGGTATCTAGAGTGCTGAAAGTGAATATTAAAAGCATTTTTGAAAAGAATAACGTTGAATAATATGGGTCCTTCAGATTTGTATCCAAGACATCAAAGAGCCTTTGTGTATTGTGCTTTTAAATGGAACTAGAAACATTGTACATATGCCTCCCCCTCCAGTATATATACATGAAGAATGGCTGTTTATCGTCTCATTTTTTTTTTCAATAGCACTATGACCTGTGTAGCATTATTATTGCCAATATTATTCTTACTAGTGTTGTGAGTTTATATCTAAAGGGTTCTCCAGTAAATGACGTTTATGGCTATTATCAGAATGAAACTCTCCACTGAAATGAATGGGGGTCATGGAAACCTCTGAGCAACAGCAACTTTAGTAGAAAGCAAGCCCACAGGCATGGTCACCTGTCTACTGAGAGCAGGAAACGTGTTCCCCTCGTTTTTGAGATTGGTGAGGGCCCAGTTTCTGGACTCCATTAATCAGATTTTTATAACATCATAAATCTATTTCACTTTAAACTCACACTGTCACAAACTACTACCCGCGTCTCCTATTTCTCAAATTCTCAAACACCCCTGTCTCAAATTTGCAACCGGTAGCAGGAGATGCCGCGACCTCTGCATGAACATCAAAGCAACGGGACCACACAGTCCGATGCTGCGTCTTCCACCACCAATTGCAAATATTGGCACGTGATGTGGCTAGTAGTTTGTGTCAGTGTCACTTAAAGGTATTTCTTAGTGGGAGACAATGGTCAATGTGTCTCCCAATTTTAATACACAGCATTTTGTTCCATGGACTCTATCTTCAAATTAAATTTATTTCAACTCTGAACTTCAACTTGCAGTGTGAATTCTGTATTGTGAATTTTTTCAGTTTATCAACATTATAGGACCAACCATCACAACTAAGTAGAGTATAACAGAATACCTAAGAAAACTGTATCTAGACGTCTAGTTCTATAAAGGGTATATAAAGCAGTAAATGAACTGAACAAAATACATCAATAGTGTAGAATTAAACAATTTAACAACATTCAAGCACAATAAGATTTGGCTCTATAGTATACTAATATATAACAGAATCTATGAAGAACCTCCCTTAGGCCTCTTCCAGATTTGAAATATCGACTCACCCATACTTTTGATTGCCGTACAGTAGTTCTGCACCACAACATCTGGAACATTTTCAAAATATATCAGGCTCAATGCTAAAATTCTCCAGGCAATATATGTTTGAGAATATAACTGTATTTCAGATGGATTTTAACATCACTAGTCCAGTGCTGTAGCAAACTCGATCCTATCATTTTTTCCAAGCCAATATTATATAGCTAGAAATACACCCTAAGGAAAGAAATGATCATTGAATAGAAAAGTGGAATAGCAACGCTCAGAGTACTGGACTCTAGGAATTCATGGCTTTAAAAAAAGCCCTATTCGCAGAATTCATGCTGCAGGTTTCTATGACGGTGCCTCTTTGTTTAAGACATCAGTATCCATTATAGTAAATTTACTTTGCTATTAAACACTAGAAGATTATTTGCATTGCTTAATGAAGCAAGTCCGTGTCAATATATCCTCCTCTGTACCTGTGCTGTGCCTCAAGCAGCAGAATTAAATTGATTTGGCAGAGCCGTGTACCTGCACAACTTTATATCTGAAACCATGAACGCTAGTACTCTCGAAAATCCTAATTATCCTCTAATTGCTACAAAGTCTTTCACTGATCCAGGAGATTTCCAAAATGTGTTTTTTTTCTTTGCTGGAAATATAACATGGCAGAACTATTCTCCGCAACAACAAACTGCTAATAGTCTCTTAATTTTCATTTGTTGTTTCCAACAGGCCACCTGGAAACTCAACGGCAGCTGAGAAGCCTTTTGTAGCCTTTGAAATACATCAATAAATATGAAGCATTTTCTTCTTCAGGGCATTTTCTGTATTCCACTTTCATAGAAAATATCTGATGGAGCATTTAACTTAAAATACCCTTATTTATCATTATCAAAGTCCTTGTTGTTTTGGAAGGCATCCATGGCACTGTTGTATTTGTATAAACCTCCTTGATGTATGGATTAATTTCATGCTGTGGCCACATTATGTGCTACTTTATACAATGCGGTTTACGCTTGGCAGTCATGTTCCCTTGTCACTATGAAGTACTGGATTGCTTGTAAACTATTGTGCAGTATGTCTGTTACTTCTGGCTTGTGTATTGGACCAGCATTATGTAATATGAATCAAGCTTCTGAACCCCCTGCCCAGAAATCTTGTACTTACCTTTTCTTACGTTTTTTTTTTTTTTTTTTAATGCAGAGTATCTTGCTATTTAAAACACGGATGAATGTAGAGAACTGCAGAATTTTACAACTTTAAACATACCAATTATGGCCAATTTCTGGTTAAAAAGGATGCAAAATTTTAGAATGATGATACCGTAGGCTAGTTCGCTGAGTAAATAGAAAGAAATGCGCGTGCTAACATTAAGTGGTACTCAAGATTTTGGACCCCGTATCTACTCATTTATCTTCTGATCATATTTTTACTTGAAGGTGGACATGGCTGCCAACAGAACGTCAAGACAATTGCAATTGTCAGGTTGTCTGCTTTGAGGAAATATGTAGGGTTTGGGGGTATACTAACTTTTTAAGGTGTGTAATCTGTATTTTATAGCATGGAACGTGTACATTTCCAGCTGAAAACCAGATTTTTTTTTTTCTTTTCAATTCTGCAGATTTTATGAAGAAATGTGAATGTAGACATATGCATAAGTGGTATGCATAAACTCTGCACATGTTGAACTTTTATTTTTAGGATGTGTGGTGCATCTGATTTTGTTCTTGAATCACACTTTTAGCCACAAATATAAATTTGGATGAATTATTAATGAAAAATTGCACTTTGACACAAAATTGCATGTCTGTGCTTGTGTGTATAAATTGCTGAGTGGCATTTTGATAATATGACAGGTGTCTACTTTCAGAAACTATATAGGTATGGTGGATTAGTATGATTCTTTATTAAGGTTTTATTTGTACACGTCGAAAGTGGGTTAATTATCTTTGCTACGAGAGGTGCAAAATGTACAAAAATCCTTGGCAGGGGAAGTGTTAAAACAACTGTTTGGTGTCAGATTCCCTTTAATTGTATAGAGTGGTTGGAAGATCAAGGAAAATACTTCAGTATATCAATGTGTTCAAGAAAGCGCTCCTAACTGGGATGATAAAAAACAATAATCAAGGAACTTGTACGCTTGAAGCAATGCTTGTAGGGAAAAATACCTCCATACATACAGCATCCGATGGAGCATGACACCATTTTTTTTCTGTCAGATTTTACGGGATTTTTCAGAAAAAAACAATACTTTGCTTCAGTATGGAATCGGGTACAATTTAGGCTCCAAGCAGCTCTATGAGATCCATATTAGGGCGGGTTCACACATGGCGGAATTTCACTTAAATTCCGCTGCGGACACTCCGCAGCGTTAATCCGCAGCGGAGCCGTTTCTCCATTGACTTTCACTTTAATTTAGCAGTGTTCGTTTACACGATGCGTACAATTCCGCTGCGGAGCATAGGCTGCGGAGCGGAATTTGGTGTCCGCAGCATGCTCTGTCTGTTGCGGAGCAGTGGCGGACTGGTTGCGGACTCATGGCGGAATTTCTCCATTGACTTCAATGGAGAGTCAAAATTCCGCAATGAAGTCCGCAGATCTTATGTGTGCTGCGGAGCGTATTGTTTTTACTACCATGACATTTCTTCATTCTGGCTGGACCTATGTATTTCTAGGTCTACAGCCAGACTGAGGAAGTCAATGGGGCTCCCGTAATGACGGGAGCGTTGCTAGGAGACGTCTGTAAATAGTCACTGTCCAGGGTGCTGAAAGAGTTACGCGATCGGCAGTAACTGTTTCTGCACCCGGGACAGTGACTACCGATCTCAATATACATGTATCTGTAAAAAAAAATATAAGTTCATACTTACCGAGAACTCCCTGCGTCTGTCTCCAGTCCGGCCTCCCAGGATGACGTTTCAGTGTAAGCGGTCACATGGACTGGAGCGTCATCCAGGGAGGTCGGGCCGGATGCCGAAAGAGGGACGCGTCACCAAGACAACGGGCGGTAAGTATGAATTTCTTTGACTTTCACTAGGGAAAGTGCTGTCCCTTCTCTCTATCCTGCACTGAATAGGGAGAAGAGAAGCACTTTTCCTGCAGTCCGCAGCGGCCAGTCCGCATCAATTTTCTGCACATTTTGTGCAGATCCGCTGCAGAATCTGCAACGCAGATTCTGTGCGGCATTGATGCGGACAGTTGCGGAGGAATTCCGCCATGTGTGGTCATGCCCTTACGCTCCATGCAAAATGCAATATGGCCGTAACATAATATGGCCGTGAGCATGAGCCATAACTATTCTTGTGGATTCTGTAAATATATACATAAAAAATTGTTGTGATTAGTTCGAATAAACCAAGAAAATGTCTCATTTTTATTTCTTGCTGATCATGGAGAGATTAATTCTTCAGTGTTGATCATGATATATTGAAAACAACAGTTCAAGGGAGTTATGTTCTTGGGGAGGAGGGTAAAGAATAAAAAGTATGCGTATCCCCTTGCTGAGAGCGTGACCTTCAACCTTTGGTACAAATTAAACAATCTAGAAATGCAGAGGTACAGACAATAATTCCGACAGTATCTCTGTTAAAGCGGAATCGCTCATTCAGCTGTCAAGTAATTGAAAATAAAGCAACCAAAAAGTTATTTCCCCCACCTCATTGTAACCTTTATTGCACGCTACTTTCTGCAGCAAATGTGTTTTCAGATAGTGGAGGAAATGAAAAACAAGCAATTATCAGATATAATGTTATGCCAGCCAGAGGCTAAAAAACTATTGATTATCTTTTGTTAAAGAACATCTAGGTGAGACACTGAGTTAAATAAAAAAAAACTGAAACAAAGTAATTATACGGAAAAAAAACAGAAATGTGGAAAAAAGATTTAAAAAATACCTATATTCCAAACCTGTCCATTTACCTTAGGAAGAGGTTATAAATTGAATGATAAGGAAATGGGTTTTCATCTAAAGAACAATGACAGAACAAAATCACAGAACACAGAAATAACATCCATAGAATATGTGCTGCTCCAACTATTTTATAGGAAATACAAGCTACGAGCCTAAAGGTAACAATATAGGTCCCATTTTTAGACAACACCTCTTAAAATCAAGAAATTCAGAGTTCTTCAGACATTGAAATTGAAAATCACCACATGTAAAATCCAAAAAGTTCTAGAAACTTTATATGACAAAGTGGGACGAATTATTAAAAACGTAATAGGGACTAATTCAGGTATTATGTAAAAACTGTGATGAAGGTAAAATCAAATCAAAGTGACATATTTTTTCTGTCCCTACAGACATTAATAGTCGTCTTGTATGCAATTGTAATATAGTTTACACAACTCAACATAATTAACCCCTTAAACAAAGCTTTGTGACTTTTTGCGTTGCTGAGCCCACAACCTATATTATACAACCTATATTGTACAACCATTTTAGGCCTCATGCACACGACCGTAGCCATGTGCACGGCCCTGATTTTCGGGTCGGCCGGCCACGGAGTGACAGCCGCAAGCCGCCCGCAAATCACGGGCCGTGAGTTTTTCATCGATCTTCCATCAAGAAGACTTCTCCAGTGTTAGCTTCCCATTTAGTCATATAAGGGAGTTTAGTCGTGTCAATCATAATTGAGAATAATGATCATATCTATTTTCAAAGCGATCTATTGTACTATAAAAGATGACATATTTTTATTATTTTATTCTTTAATATTATGTCTCTAGCACTTATACTGTCATATATGTTCTTTGGTAAGACAAAATGTATTGTTTTCATAAATATGTTAAACATATGCAACAAATAAATTACATTCCCAGCACACCCCATGCAATGCCTCTATTGAAAGATGAAAAAGTGCTTCAGGTATCTAAACAGTTTCAGCAGTATCTCTATTTGATAAATGTAACACAAGTCATCTGTGACAATGTTCAGCACCCGTTTAGTCCAGTTTTCTATAGATAAATCTGCCCCAGGATTCTTTTCCATCACACTAAGCCCACTTAGTTTTAAATGCTGCCAGCTAGATTAATCGTCTATTGATACCAAAGGTTAGGTTATAAATTCACATGAATGAATGTGTACTGTATAGTTTACATCAACCTAGCACAGCATATGCTATCTAAATGAGTGACCTGGTTCCATGCTCTATATGTGTACCAAACAATTAATTGCGAGCAGGATACTCATTATCCGTTTGATTATATACCCATATATTAATTTGTGTTGCTCTATGTCTATAAAAGGTGCAAGAAAAAAATACATGAATTAAGAATCATTAGTTGTGTACTATAGCCAGAACAAAGGCTTACTCATTACATCTTGAACATACATGTAAAAGAATTTAAGATCCAAACTAGCTTCAACACGCCATGAGTAAGGACAAGTGATCTGTCTGAAACGCGTAGGCCTGCTATCTGATGCATCCACCCCTTTGTATATGGACTTTTTAATATATTTGGAATAAAGTTGGAATATTACTTCCTTTTAAACCCAGCGCTGGATCAAGTTACTATTTTTCTGTTTTGACCACCATCGTGTGCCGCCACGAGTATCTGTGCGCTGTCCGGGCTCGGACATAGTATCGGTGAGCTGGAGGATTCCTCCCCCATTTACTTCTTAGATTTTTATCGTATAGGTAAAATGAATATATATATATACATAAATATATATTGTGGTCACTGTTACCAAGGTTTTCACAAACAGTGACATTCCCAAAAAGCTCTGCATGGATAGAAATGACTAGACACAACAGAGCAAAACCTCTTGTCAGCTCTTCCACAAACTCGGCTGTAAAATTATCCTGCAAAAAAATTAGGAATCTTATCCCCTTTGCATTTGGAGAAGAACTATCAATATCTGGGTAAAAAAAAATCTTCTATTATCACTACAGTACTAAACTGAACAGCCCGCTTCATTTATTTATACATCTCTATAGTGATGTTGGGAATCTATAGATTGCACCAAAAATATTTTTTATGTTGTATACCTCCCTTTGTAATTCTACCCACAACGTTTCAACATCCCTAAAACCTTCACCCACTTTTGCTTCTTTTGCACTCAACTTCATATCACTTCTAACATACAGACATTCTCCACTGCCTTTCCTATTTGTCCTGTCTAAGAACAAATGTCTCAACAAATACTGTTTGTTAAAAGGTTGTACTTCAATGTTAGAATTGATGTTCACTGATTTAATGCATTCACTGCCTCCATGAAAGGTGGGTCTTCTTCTATGGTGTATAGGTGATAAGTACACATTTAATAATTTACAACTCAACTAGATTTAAAGCATAGGCTTAACCAGTGCCACCAATGGCAGGCAACGCCATGGGAAGACATTATGATAAAAGCTGCAGTGAACCATACGCATAACAGAAATGGTGTTAAAAAGTAAATAAAACAACAACCTAAAAACTAAGGCTTCGTTCATATCTGCGACGGAGGTCGGCAGGGATTATCGGATATTACCGGAGACAATAGCACTGCATGCTATACTATTGTGTCCGGTAAAATCACAGACACCCCGACAGAACGCCGACGGAACCTATTAAAGTCAATGGGTTCCGTCGACAACTGGTGGTGTCCGTTCTGTGTTTTTCCCTTGTTCTGCTCCTGTGATGGAGCAGAAGAATAGAATGGCACAACGCAGGTGTGAACCCAGCCTTAGTGAAAAGAGGAAATGTACTTTGCTCATTGTGCTATAGACAATCTACTCAAGGACAAGTTTCCTCTATAGAATAGTAATGTACAAAGCATTTTGTTGTTAACATGTTGAGCGAGAAATAAACTGTAACAAAAGGAATGATACATAAATAAATCATATAGAAATAAGTCCTTCCTTTCAATTCTGCTTTGAATCCACTAGTTGTTAACATTGCATACCACTAAATACAGAGCGAAGCCCCAGCTTTTAGTTAAGATAATAGTCATCTAGCAATACAAAAGTCATGAGTCCCTGTTTACTCAAGAACTAGAGAAAATAAGGAAAAATAAAGGAAAAGAAAAGGAGGCTACGCATGTCCACAAAGAATAGTCATGTCAGACACAGCCCTGTAGTAGACCAGACTTTGTGCAAGTACTGAATCACAAAGACTGGTTGAACACTGCTTTGCATCAGAAGTATAGCATTAGTAATAAATGATTACTATGATGCTGCCGAGGAGTCTGTGGGGAGCTACGGGGCTTTTGCAAAGTGCTAAAGTGCCTTCTAATAAGCAGTTACAGTACTAGTGTATAAATACAATTTATTGACAAAATGAACAATGGCAATGCTTTCAGTGAATGGTCTTCCTAGTCTTATGTAACTATTACACATAAATTGACTAATTTAAGCGTCACGCTTTTCATCCCACATTCCCTAAAGTTCTACATCCAATAAGTTCCTACATTGTATTCCTGCGTGTGAAATGCCAACTTGCGTAGGAGAATGGCATGCCAGGGATTTCATTGTTTGTATTAAAAGTTAGACTTTTTTTTAGCTTTTACCCTTGACTTTATGTTTTACCTGTGTTTGTGCAACCACATAAATCAATAATCACACAAATCACAAATAATAATTGCGAAATTAATAATTTCGTTATTATAGGTATCGTATTTTTTGCCTTTGAGATTACATTTATATTATTCAGTTTCACATGGAGTAGGGGATGGGCTGTTGTCATGTAGGGCACTGCATAACATTACAATCTAAGGGCTTATTCACATTAACGTTGAATACGTACATTTGACGGCCGTTAAAACAACAGCCGTCACACAGATGCATATATTTCCATACATTTCCTCGTTTCAACGAACCATTTGGGGCTCTTGCTGTGGAGCTCATTTTTTTGGCTTAATATGCAACACGCGGGTTGGTATGGCTTCTGGGACCTCTTCTGATTTCTGGTGATACCCCGGTCTCTATACTACTCTATCTACACTGATACCTCAGTGTTGGTTACCAGTCTTTCTTATATACCATTTTTACTGGGTCTGTGTTATATTGTTCTGTTCAGGCATGCTTTTTTGAGACATATTCTGTGGTGTCTGTAATTTTTGTATTTTACATTTATAGCATGACTGTCGGAGTGACCCTTTATGGCATTATTGAATGTTGATTACATGCCATTCTGAGTAGCCTCATGTTCTCCACATTGTGTATTTTAATTGTTTGTGGTTTTTAGGTCTTGATGGCCAATATGTCTTTATGTATATCGTAATAAAGAAATTATATATTTTTTGCAAGCTACTTATTGTACTTGGTGTTATTTCTCCCTTTGGGGAGATGTGATATGTCCTCACATACAGTTATAGGTAATCATGAACCATTTGATGGGTCTGTTGAAAAATATAACATGTCCTATTTTCTTCCGTTTTCACGGATCCCTCCGTTGACTCAAGTCCATGGGGATCAGTTAAAATGGGACCCGCACGGGGGCAACAGCCGTTTTTCATGTCCGAGTTTCCCCACATTCATCTGAATAAGGCCTAAGAAATGTCATGCAGAATATTTAGAAGTTTGAGGTATGCCTCCATGCAGCTACTCAAATGTAAAGAAACCTATATAGGTTTTAGAATGTATTTGTATGGCTTACATTAGGTTAAATGTGAAAGGAAGTGTAATATTATGTTCCTTGGATGAAGATATTACTTTGGAATTTAATGTCTATCTTCCTAATCACATTGCCCCTCTATAGAAATGTCTGCCTGCCACAGATGTTTTAAAGAGATTTTCTAGTCATAAATAAAGCTTAATAAAGTGCTGCAATATTCTATTATACTGTACATCAACTCCTCATCATTCATAAGATCTCTGCTTATTGTCAGTAAATTAAATCATTCTAGTTTGCATCCAATGAAAACCTGTCCTGATAATTCCCAAGGGACACAGGGCAAGTCCCATTACTAGAGAGCGCTCCGAAGCACTGTAGCCATGCACGTGTCAAGCTGATATATTCAGGACAGGTTTTTAGCCTCTGTATGTGAACAACACTGACTCCATTCACTAACAGCACACAGAGATCTTAACATGGAAAGGAATTGATGAACATAGTATATTAGAAAGTTGCAAAGCTTTTGTTTATATAGTGATTCGCTTTATATACAAAAAATTGCTAAATATGTTTTAGAACCAAAAATTAACTGTTACAGACCCATTTTGTGCCCAGTTAGTAGCCAAATGAAAAACTGTCATAGAAAAGTATTTTGTCCAGGTATTCCGGGTAGGAAGGGGTTAAATATTATCAGCGTTTTGATGCTTGGGCTATAATTCGCCGCTTTTTTCCGTCTACAAACTACATGGCACTGTGAAATAATTGTTTCTGAAACACAGAAATGCCAGCTACCAACATTACAGACATCATAAGCTCTGATACAAAGAGATAAGTAAATGATTACATGACTACCTATTTCATTTCACTGCTCTTAAAGGAACGGATAAAGAGGCTTTCTGTGTGCAACAGCAGGGCCCAGATTAGTCCAGCAGAGTTCACAAAATATGGAGAAGCAAATATCTGCTGATTGTAATTGAACCAAGGCATCTCTGCTCAATATTGTTAGTGGTTCTCAGCTGAATACATTTACAAAAACCTCTGCTAAATACAACTCTTCCGGGCGCCTGGGAAACAAGCCGCATACAAGGATATTAGCAAATATGATCCTAAATGAATGGAATTCATTTGAGCCCTGTGCCATAAATTGGTGGACTCTGTTTTCAGCCTCGGAGTTCAGTGTGTAGCTTTTTGAGGATCTAGATTACTATATTCCTCATCACATTTTCCAAGGAGAATCTACATATTAAAGATTGCTAATAATAAAATGGTAATTGCAAAACTAGTACGTCTCACATTCGTCATATGTGGAATAGTGTATTTTTTGCTTATACAGATCTTTAGAATACAAGGTCAATTATACTATGCGGAGGTAGCCAACTAGTCCCGTAGCATAAATCAAAATTGGGCCACCTCCTAGTTCTAGTCCATAGCACCCTCACTTGTTTGATATTGTTGTCATTGTTTCTTTAGAAACCAGCGACTCATTAAAGGTCAGATACAACATAATATAGATGTGAATGGTTCCTACTAACTTACCGAATCCTCCATATACACTGAGCTTCTACTGTATGCCATTGTCTATTCTTTGTAGCTTGTATGGTATCGGTGGTTATATTAGGAGTATTTTGTAGTGGTTATACTCACAAAGGACATGATTATTCAGAGTTTATAGAAAATGTACAGGGGTGGACAAAGAACTGTAAACTTTAGGAAATACTCTAAAAACTTTTTAAACATCATTAGAGTACAAACCAAAAAGTTTGGCACCCTTGCTCCAAAAATGTGTCCAGCCCTGATAATGTGTCACTATAAAACAACGAAGATACATACACTCCGTCACATATAGTTATATTTGGCCCTGTTTATGAGTAGCTCCATTCAAGACAATCAATGTGAACACAGAGAAATATGGTTTGACTTGCACTAGTACCATATGGTATTGAACATGTACAGAATATGAGATAAAAATAAGCTTTTCTCATAAACATTTCTCCTCTTAGATATTACATTAAATATATTAAGAGGAGCTAGAAACAAATATTTGTGACACATAAAAACATTTATCAAATCTTAATATGTAGTGATAAAGTATTCTTATTAAAATAAGCATGCTGTAAACTAAAGCCTGGAGCAGCGCTAACAATCACAATGCAGATAGCAAAGATAAATAGGATAGGGAGCAATATAAATTGTTAGCTATTTTTTATCCTTTAGGATGCCTCATACTTCTTTTTCAAAGTGTTCGACAAATTCAATAGATACATCAAAACATGTTGTCATTAAACAAGATATATCACAGTAGTAAACAAGCACTGGTGTCACAAAACCAAAAACAACCTTAAAGCTTCAGGAGATTAGAGCTGTAAACTACTCTACTACATCTTTAATAGATAAATATTCTGTACTGGGAGGTGTGACACTAGAAGTCTGAGAAATGGAAATATCTAGTTGTCAGACTACTCCCAACAATGAGAAGACAGTATTGACTTGTCCCATTTCCATTCTTGGTAGACTGCAGGCACTCACTAATAGGGCAAGAAAGGGTCATATGCATACAGCAATGCACAAGGTTTTATGGTTAGGGAAACTGTAGGATGTTAAACTACAGGGTGCAATGCAACCACTAAATACCCCCACCCCAAACTAAAGCGCATCAGAAATGCTACTTAGTAATGAGTTCCCTGAGACAGTCAGCAGCACCAAGAGGACTGCCCCATTCATGCTCCATAAAAGTAAATGGGAGATATGGAAACAGTCGAGTACGCAGAAGTTCCCATCAATCAGATATAGCTTATCCAATGGATATGGGAACACAGGAAACACAATACATAATAATACATTGATAAAAGCAGTATGGAGGCAATAAATAATGATATTGAGGTGCTAAATGTTTCAGAGTTCAGAATTTAAATCTTTTGGCCAAAATATTGAATTTAAGTCTCAGAGTCTATCCCACCAAGTGACCTCTGCTTATGTCGTATAAATGTAATGTTAAAGTCAATGACATATTTACAAGCAACATAGATTTACAGCCTAGCAGTGGCCCAGAAGATTAATGGTTTATGCTTGGAATATGTTTATTAGTAACCCATATATAAAGTTCCAATTCTGCATTTCATACTAGTTAAAAAAAGGTGTACAGCAAACCCTGTGTACCTAAACTAAACTCTGCCCATTATGTCATTCATTGTCAAATCCACGGCAAAATAAAGCATCATTACTAAAACGCCAGCAGCTGTAACAACAGGAAAAACAGGAGAGAGGGAAAGTTTATGTAGGCCAAGCAGCATTTATTTGCATTTACTTCTATAACGTTACATACTTTTGCAAGAAACCCACAGAAAACTTTTTATTTTTAAATGTGGAACATTGAAAATTGAGAATTTACTGTAACTGGCATGGTGTTCATAGGGATTGGGTATGCGTTGTGTCATAGACCAAAATAAGTCTTAGTGCTTATTCATGCATGTATGCTCGGATCCATCAATATGACTGTCTCTACTCAATACCCCGTAACATAATAAATTGGAGAGAAGAAAGGTACCGACATAGAAATCTCTATGACTTAAGAAAGTACATATGCACCTACATGGCTAGTGGAAAAGGACGTAAAAGCAGAACTTCCGAAAATAAGAACATGTGCACTGATATTCTCTAGTGCCATCAAGTTACCCCAGAAAGACTAGTCATGCCCAACTAATGCCACACCTAGTTCTCATCCATTAACCTGTGCATAAAACCTAATAGAGTCAAGATAGACCTGAAAACAACGGAGTAAAGGCTTCGGTAAGTTCTAATATAATATTATTTTTATTAATGCTTCTTTATTTGATGAACCTAATGATTATGTATTGGATGATTGCATATACATTCTGTTATTGGAGTCACTGTAGTTGACTGTACCTTGTATCCTACCTATGGCTCAGGAGACACAGCCTAAGACTGTTAAGTGTTTGATGAGGGAAATTTGTAGTCCCAGTAGTTACTGGGTTCTAGTATGGGATCCCTCAAACTCACAATAGCAGAAATGCTGTATATTATATACTATTTATGCAATTGTAGACATTTATTTGTGAGCTCTGATGTCATCGTATTTTTGTCACCTGATTGAAAACATTTGCTATGATGCCTTGTTGTAATAACCAACAAGTTGTGGACCCACTGTGCTACTCAACCAGTTTAACTATGAGCCACATCTAAGAGAGTTGTCTAAGTATCCTCCCCAGAATTCACCCTTTAACCCCCGCATGGGGATCTGGACTTCGCTGTGGGCAGACTATCAGGCTGTTACCTCTTAAGGTGGTCCCGGTAAGTAGCAGCGATGGGAAAGGTGAGAAGCCCGGCTGCGGGGACTTATATTTTCTATGGCTATAGATCTAGTAAATTGCTTATGATACCCGTCTATTTCTATTATTTGTAGGATAGCCTGCCCAAACTGTTAGAATTTCCTAAAATACTGGGGAAATATTACTGTGAAAACTTGTAGATGCATTATGCAAATTAGACCAACGTCATTTAGCACGATGTCTCTCCTTGGTAATAAGCATGCTAAGTTCAGACATAATGAACTAAATTGTGTTGCTTAAACTCGACCTTTAATACTTTGACTGTGTGGATGAATGAAGACATTCAGAAAGCCATTGGGACTCATGTATAAAAACAAATACAAATAAGAACAGCAATGCAGTCTGCAGAACCAATCAGTTTCTACTTGTCCTTCTATGAGTGTAGGTTAAAAAATGAAAAACAGCATCTAATTCAACTTATCCTGATAATCAAGCTATTTTTCTACCCACTCCTTGGCACAGCTCTAGTGAGTTTGGGTTTGAAGTGGGAGGCAATGTGGACAAAGATCTGAAAGACAGATGATATGTGCCATGCAGATCTAGTTCAGATAAAATATTACTAGACTGGAAATGACTGTTTACTGCTCAAGTGATTACAGAACTATTTTAGATGTATATCTGTATTATCTACTGACAGCAAGCAATAAAATCTAACAAAGAGCTATGAGTACCAACAGATAGTAATTTCATGCTTGTGTTTTCTGAAATAGATTACTCCAGTTAGGTAGGACGTTAAAAGTGATCAGTGTCATATGTGTTATAGAGGCAGGCTACACCACTGCTACGGGGCCCAGCAAGAGGGCTATTTGGGCACTGGGCCCTCCCTCAGTGATTCTCAACACTCCCTATATCATGCATTCCATGAGGGATTATTTGAATCTGTTACAAATTTATCAGCCAATGTTCATGATCTGTTTACATTTTTTTGCCTGACTGTGGGCTGGCCAATTATTGGGCAAACGAGCGTTCACAGAATGCCTGTTCCCGATAATTGCCCTGTAACGCTCGTTTATCGGCTAATTGTATTGTTTTCAATGCCAAAAATATTATAGTTGTCGGCAGAACATCCCCCTGTGTAAACAGGGAGACGTGCTGCCGACATGATGGAAATATATAGGGATGAGCGATCGTAGTAACGAGCAATCTGAGTAAGGAGTGCTCGTTCCCATGCTAGCTCCTTGTGAATGGAGCAAATGATCTCGGTGATCAGCGCTTGTTTACACGGCCCACGCCTATGGAGACATGTAAAGTACAATTATAGAGAAGAACCCTTTATAGGCAAAATTTGGTGGTAGGGAAGGTTTGGTAAGATGGAAAAAGATTTTGTCTGAAAAATATTCTAGTCTTATAACCCAGTTCACATATTTCCGGCGATTATTTTTATTTTTTATTTCCCTCCGGGAATGTGGAGAAACACCTGGAGGAAACTGATGTTAGAACTGCTTTCGTTATGCTGTCCTATGGTAGCAGTTTTGGCATCTGATTAATCAGTTGTGATGCTGGACATCTTCTTGCGCCAGATAGGCAATGTCAAGCTATGGACTGGTCGATAAAATGCACAACTTTTCATCAGTTGTGTATGGCTCAGGTATAAAACAACTGGCTGAACACAACTGATATATGTGATCCCAGCCTAACATGATATCTCTGTATAAATGGCTGGTGCAGCTGAACGTTTCTTAGCACTGTGACTATTGGCAAATGTTTCAGAGTCACATCAACGAGCCTTAACAAAGTGGCGGTCGCCTTGTTTCAACTTTTTCCAAAACCACAATCTGTATGACTACCCCATAATAAAGACAAATTATGGGGTAGTGCCACACATTGATTTTCTTAATTTTCTAATTTGTATTTTTTAACTTGAGCTGATTACTGCTGAGTAACACTTAAATCGGTTAAAGTCCATCCCCTTACCCTATATTATTGCAAAGGATTGTGATGTTTAAGGCAGTTCACATCTATTTCTTTGTTTTTCATAGAAATGTCAAGAATAAAGTTGTATTTAGTGTTAAAAAGGTTGGAAATGGTGGAATGGCATTAACTCATCCCGAGATCAAATTTGCCACAGTCTCCTATAGGGACAACACTTCAGCTCAGTGGTTAACACTATTTCCTTGCAGCACTGGGATCCTCGGCTTGAATCCGACCAAGGACAACATCTGCATGGAGTTTGTATGTTCTCCCGATGTTTGCAAGTACTCCAGTATTCTCCCACACTCCAAAAACATACAGACAGGGAATTTAGATTGTGAGCTCACTGGGGACAGTGAATGATGACAACTTCTGTAGGGCACTGTGGAATATGTTGGTACTACATAAGTATAAGCAATATAAATAAATATATAGGTTTTTGTTTTTTTTACCTTCCATTGGACCGAATAACTAGGTCTGCAAAAGCTTATTATTTCTGGGAAACTATCCTTTGTAAAAGGACGCAATGTAACTAAACCATGAAGCCATAGCTGAATGACAACCCAGTTCAGCAGCAGTGTCCAATAGCCACAAGCTGGGCATCCCTTGAACATCATCATTGTGTGGTATAAAGTAGTAGACTATGTGAGTTAAAAGCAACCTTTGATTTTTTTAAGTATATTAAAATACAGAATAATGTCTTCCAGATTGCTATATCATAACAAATAATGTTCACACGGACAAAAGGATGTAAGCTCCACCTAAAATAATGCAGTATATCAACAAGAAGGGTACACTAAAGAATACCCAAAATATTCTATTAACATAAAGAAGTAGAAAGTGGGCGTCCAAAAAAGGGCACTTAACCTCTGTTTGAAGGTAACATCAAATAGTCTTAATTAATAACACACAAGAAAACATTTTAAAAAACACATATAGCACTGGGTCCATCCTGATGACTACATTCCTCGACTGCCTATTGAACACTTCCCTAAACATGTAGGTGGGTTACTCATTGTATATTTAAATGAAACATCTTTCTCAACAGGTGATTTGATTTCATATAATGACACTATTTTGGCCAGGGATTTCTTAGTCCAGGCATCCCTGAAAAATACATTTTACATATATTTAAGTGTGTGGTTTTTGTTATCAATAAAGTTGATTTGATATTACCTTGAAATAGAAGTTGAGTGTCCGTTTTTGGATACCGGCTTTTTTTCTTCTTTTTTTTCATAACAATGGGCCTTATTACAACATCTGGCCTTGTTTGAGTTTTTATTCTTTGAATATTTGTCTTTCTTTTTATAAGGCAGCATATCTATAAAAGTCATGTGTACCGCCATACACTTAATAGGTCTAATTACAATAGACAGGTTGTATTCTGAATGACCACACTTTTGTTACGTGACTGGTAATTTCAGCTTGAAGACCATAACAAAGCCTGACAACTTGATAGAAATATCTGACAAATTACTATTAGATGTGGTCATATTTGTTAAAATGCAATCAATCAATTCAAGCTGCACGGCCTCAAACTAAAGCTAGCATAGTAGTTGGAGATAAAAATAAAAAGTCCATTAAAATATATGACTAATACTCTAAGAAACAGTAAAAGTCTCCGGGGAAGGCTGTCTGATTACTAATGGCAGCGTTCCAGCTTTTTTGTCGTCTAGAATTTGAGCCACTAGGAAAGAGAACGTTCTGCATTACAATATCTAAAATAGACTTCATCTGCTTTACTTTCCAATAATGCTATGATAATACAGCTGTCAAAAACAAAAGATCTATATACCATCTGTCATCCAGACCCTATAACCAACATATAATACCACTGTATAATCCCTTATCATGTTGGATATGTTTAAAGGGTTTAAGAAACCTTTTGGTGGATATGTATAAAATCAAAGAAAATTGAAGCAGTAGCCCGTAGGTGCCCATTTCCCCCAATCTCTAATCTGCATTAGAAAAATGAAAGGTGTAAATTCATTGTTTGCAATGGGCACCTGCTCAAATTTTCTTGGCTCTAGTGTCTGTCCATTTTCCCATATATATGTTAAATCTAATTCTTATGTAAGGCTTTTTCACATTCCCTGCTCTCACAGACTCACATTTTCCTGGCTCAGATAACATTATTAATAAATCACCCCTCTGTACTTGCAAACGACTGGTCCACAGTACAAAACGGGCTGTTCTGCCCATTGATTCACTCTCCGTATTTACCTGAGTTTGTTTTGCATAGAGATAGAAAGTAACAGTGTAAAGGTATACTAATCCCATAGTCCGTACAACACTCAGTCTATCTATGCTTCATCAGGTGTTAGGAAATGGTCCGGACATCCTACTTAAAAAAAAAAATGTTTATTTTTATGTCTAGATCACATTGTTGAACATGAAATTTTGCCGCAGGACATGACCAAACCAAATATGGATTTTTTGGGATTCATTCAGAGGTACAATAAGGCCGCACCCTCCTCTATGGGTGTCCTATTTCAACTTCGTATAGAACGAAGCAGTAATAAAGCCGTATGCATGAGGCCTAAATCCCAGCAGGATAAACCCTTGTAGGAAAAAAGTCTTTTAAAAGATCACTCATATTAGTCCTGAAATATTTTATAGCCTCAAACTGCAAGCAAAGCACGATATTTGTTTTGTAAAAAAAAAAAAAATTGTTATTGCTGAAATAAGTGTAAAATAGTTTTGTCTATATTTCTCTCTAGAGTTCAAACAATATAGTTATGTAGATACAGAACATAATCTGACATTAACCCAGATATCAAATGCTACTAAAAATGAATTGCTGCAGCTCAAAATAAAAATTGGACTGCAGTTCTGAATAAATGCTATCAAACTGAATCTTCTGGAGAGGTGAAATGTATTAAAACAAGTGACATGGAATTAAATGAATCAAACATATTACACAAAATGCAGTTCGGTAAGCACAATTTTTCTGCAGCTTGGGAGCCAAGACCATTTTCTCAGAGATGGATTTCACTTACTTTCAAATAAATTACTTTAGCCATTGTTGTGATTTGAGACGCCAAATGGAAATTTAATACCCAAAATATGCCAAACCATTTTCTTTATATGAAATATACAAGACATCAATTGGAATACAAAGAGATTCTCCAGTGGGAAATCAGAAGGCAAGAAAAGGTTAAATCAGCTATTTAACCATTTCATGCTAGCAACTTACAAATAGATATGAATTATTGGGTTGCCAATAGAAAAAGCAAATGTTTTCACACATTTATTCACCCAATTAAATTTTTACCAATTGATAATCTTACCACATGAATACATTGTGAAAATTGATTTGTTTTTGCCTCATTTTTGGCAAATCAAAGTGCATATTTGGCAAAATGATTTGGTAAAATAATATTATTTAAACATACAGCCATATGCAACTTTTTTATTTGTGACTTGTGGTATTAATTTAAATTTTACGAGGTTATGTCAGATGTACAAAGTAGCCATTTTTCCGTACCACTACAATTGATAGAACTTCCATGAGCGGCTGTAAACTAAGGGCTATAATACAGTGTATCATCTAAAGTATATTATTTATATATTTAAATCTATGGCTTATTAAACTTAATTTTACTTGCATTCTATGTTTATAAGTGCCATGGATTTTTTTCACACAGCAACTAAGAACTGAACATAGTTTGACCTTATAGCATCAAGGATAGTGGAGACTGGCTATATGTTTGTGACCTTAGTGGTAGCCAAAACAGTTCTGTTTTGCTACATATGTATAGTATAGTTCTGCATTTTGTAAATTTCTAACATGGAAGGACTCTGTAATAATGGTAATAGTAGAATATTACAGAATGTAAAATTACTCATTTGTGTAGACCCTATGACCTTCTTCATTTATGCTATTACTCCGTGAGTGTGGAAAGCAGTTTTGTTTCTGCAAAATAAGAAATTACTATGAAACAGAAACAAAGCAGAAAAAATATTTTCTGTGATCCTAAGGAACTATATTAATGTTGTTTTTGTTTTATAATTCAGAATTTAAAAAAAAAAAAAGTTAAGTGACTAGCTCCTTTGAAGTGCAGCACGTCTCCAACAACATTCTGATGCATTCTGATAAAAGTATTTAAAAGGTGCCATAATAGAGGTAAATAACTAGGTGTATTGACACATATCAAATTTCTAATCCCAAATTGAAAAATGAAGGTTAAAATGTAGCACCCACTTAATGCAAACTACACCATCTGCCACTAAACCCTCAGCCAATAAAAAGTGCTAAGAAAACACCCACACAGGACCTCTCTTAGGATTTTTTGCCCAAAGGAGTAGACTCAATGAAAGCAGGGCACATAGTTATTAAAGGGAACTTGTCACCAGCATTTCACCTATTGATCTTTACTTATCCCTTATTGGCCGCTGCTATCAAAAGTTCATTGCCGTTATCGCCTCTCCTAAACGTCTCCTCCGACTGTAAATAACGGTCTGCAAACATTTTGCGCCTTTTATCGTAATAATCCGGTGTCCCATTTTACGCACACACCAGAAGAGGACATCAATGCACAAGCGCAGGATTTTGTGTGCTGGGGAAGGTGAGGAGTTGCCAATCAAAAGTAAGGAGGCGGGGTAAACTCGGAAAGACTTGAGGAATGAAGATTTGACTCTTTTATGCTCATTAGCATACGGTGTGGGAACACTAAAAAGCTGAATACTAAAGCTACAGAGCCGACAAAGAAGAAAATTATAGGTTAAATAGAAATGATTTTTCACCCACTACCACCAGGTATTGCTGGTTTAATAGTTGAAATGCTGGTGACAGGTTCCCTTTAACTATAGCTATATATTTTGTCTCTGTGACTGGCACTCTTTGGGGGCATTTAGTAGATGCAGATACATTTAGCACAGTTCTATGTGCTCTAAGAGTTGACCCAATTAAAAGGTGTCTGTTTTAGTCAGTTTTTGCCATGGGAGGTATACGTCAGAAGGAGTCCCGGTATATACCTCTGATCTGAGGTAGCGACATATGAACTCCCCGGGCACATTACTACTTGAAGCGCTGAGCTCAGGGAAGCCCCTGATGTCACTGTACATATATGGACAGTGAAGTCAGGGGTTTTCAACTACGGAGACCAGGGTCGGAGCATCGCAAGCGCTCTGGCCTGGGACACCTGTGTTGAGAAAGCCTTTTCCGTCATTGTCCATATATGGAAAGTGAAGTTACGAGTTTTGAGATTCCAGGATCCCCGACTAGAGTGTCGGCTACAGGAACTCTGTAGTTGAAAGCCCCTGACATCACTGTCCATATATGGAGAGTGACGTCAGTGGCTTCTCCAGTCCCAGAGTCCCCGGTCAGAGCGCTACCGAGTCTGTAGTTGAAAGCCCCTGCTATCCCTGTCCATATATATGGAAAGTGATGTTAGGAGATTACCCAGGGCCAGAATCCCCGGGTCTAGCGCTACCTGATGTTTTTCCTGGCGACTCCACCCCTGGGGAAGCTCCTGGAGGAATACGTTTAGTGTACACCTCTGACGTGTGCCATATAGTGGCATCAATCACAGAGAGGCTTCCATGTTAAAAAAATACCGCACAGATGGAATAGCGTAATCTACTACGTTATTTCATCTTCCAAAAAACAGGTATACTAACATATACGAGCCCAACAGAGACCAAAAGTACACTCTTTTGGACTCCGTCATGCTAATGGAGCCCTATGGACACGTATAGCGTGTACGTCGGGAGTTCTTAATTACACGTTAAACAAAGGGTAAAAACTAGATATAAAAGGATTTTTAAATAAAAATATGAGAAAGTATATAAAAAAACTGACTGTATTATATTGCATATGTGCAAATAGATAGAAAGGAATACAGTGGGTATATTGGATGGGGTAAGTATTCTAAAAGAATTTTAGCTATAGTATATCTGCCTAAAAAAAAATTGGCATTTCCTTGGGGTCTCTGATAGTTCATTTTATTTCAGGTGTTCAGGCACAGTTGTATAAGTACAATTAGTCATAGTGCAGGCAATGAGTGAGTTAAGGTATTATTAATATATAGCAGAGGTAATTGATGCGAGTAAAATGTTAAAGTGTTTTATATTACAGTACTTCTCTTTGGTAAAATCATAGTAATTGAAAAATTGTGTTCTAGACTTGAAAATGCATTATAAATACTTGATGGACGGTGAAAAGTGAAAAAAATAATTTCTGGATACCTAACAATATAGAACTTCAGGTGCTGGTAGCAAGGTATACATTGGATATAAAAGTAGTAGAAAGAAAAGAACATCTAAATCTAATCTAACAAATGACAACTATTTGGCATGTTTAATAATTTCCATTTTTCATGTTGTACAGTGATAACAAACCCTGTAGTTCAGAATTTTATTAACAATGGATTTCACGGTTCAGTTTTTATAGCTTGCAAAAGTATACAAGGAGAGTAAAGTGTATTTACCGTAATAACACAAGTCAAAGCATGGAAACAGGGAGGAAACCTCCAGCTCACCGGTTTGCGTCTCCAGCAGTGTCGCTCGGATCCCCGCGACGGCCCGCGGTGTGAAATAGCAAGGTAGAGGAAAAAATGATCCAGCGCTGATAGTGATTAAAAGGGAAAAGCAAGTCCCATGTTTATTGGAGAAATCCTTAAAATCGAAAGGGACACGCAGTCCCAAGGCAGGAGTAGTCAGGGTGTATAACCGAGCCTACGCGTTTCGAACGCAGTCTGACTACTCCTGCCTTGGGATTGCGTCTCCCTTTCGATTTTAAGGATTTCTCCAATAAACATGGGACTTGGTTTTCCCTTTTAATCACTATCAGCGCTGGATCATTTTTTCCTCTACCTTACAAGTCAAAGCAACTAGCTACAAAATGTGCAAAAAGTAACTTCTCCATATTTTCAATTAGCCACGAGTGTCCCGTTTACTTAAATGGAGTCCAAAAATAGAAAAACATAGTTGCTTTCTTCCAAAAACAGAGCCGCACTTGTCATGGGTTGCGTTTGGTATTGTGGCTTAGTTTCATTTAAATGAATGGGGCTGAAGCGCAATACCACACACAACCTGTAAACAGTAGTGCTCCTGTTTTTGGAAGAAAGCAGCCATGTTCATCTTATCCTTCTTCTGTGCCTCAAAGTGCTAAGGTTTGTGAATACCTATCAGCCACTTTCACTCCTAAGTGGTCCATTCCATATTTTGCCAGACTAATCTCCTGTTCAGATCAATGAGAGAAATTTTAAACTAAATAAGGATTGGACCCCCAGAGGAGGAAACATTGAGCACATAATGGCCCTGTGGTAGCTGCAGGAAAGGATCTCCAGAAGTCAACTGGCCTCTTTAATAGGGGCTAGACTCCTCTGCTGATGCTTTTTGTACTTGTAACTGCGGAGGTGGCCTAGGCCTGCAGGACATGCTTACTGTAAAGAGACTACATTGCACCTATAAGAAAATCATATATAAACATCTATGCTGATTTAGGATATATGAAAACGTGGCAGATTTGTTGCAGATATTTCTGTGACTGAATATCTGTTCAATACATGTGAATAGGGTTGTTTGGGGTAGTAACATAAATATCTGCCATGTGTAAACATATGCTTTGGTTATTTATGTGTTTACATTTTTTATATGATGTATTTTTGTACATGCACTTTTTGGTGCATTTTGGCTAAGGCCTATTAAAATCAATGGAGCATAACGCCATAAAAAGCTCCACGCCCAGCGCATCCTGCATTTTAAAAACAACCGCCAATAACAGCAAACATTTGGCTTCAGAAAAATGCCAGAAAGAGTCGTAGTTTACTGCCATACCCCCTTGCACATTTTATCAGTCATAATTCTGCATTGAGCGGAAGGCCTGGATAATCTGAGACAGACTAGTTAGTAAGGATGTTGTAATGACAGGGTAGGGAGACAGACAGGTGAGCCCTAATCTACCCGCCACTCAGTCCCTGCCTACTTGTAACGACCAGTCCTAAGCGACGGGGTACAACTGGGTAGCTAACGTCTTAGCATTGGGTAGTTTCTTGAGGGGCACAAAGTGGCACATTTTACTGAGGCGGTCTACTACAACCCACACCACCGACTTGCCTTGAGATGGAGGCAAATCGGTGATAAAATCCATGGAGATATGGGTCCAAGGTCTCTGGGGAATGGGCAAAGAACATAGTAAGCCCGCTGGTCGGGACCTGGGAGTTTTGGACCTAGCACAAACCTCACAAGCGGCGACGTAGGCCTTAACGTCTTTAAGCAACCCAGGCCACCAGTAGTTTCTGGCAATGAGGTGCTTAGTACCCAGGATGCCTGGATGGCCAGATAGTGCAGAGTCATGATTTTTCCTAAGTACCCTTAGCCGGAGTTGCAGGGGAACAAACAGCTTGTTCTCAGGAAGGTTCCCGGGAGCTGAACCTTGATCAGCCGCAATTTCGGAGACTAAATCAGAATCAATAGAGGAAATGATTATACCTGGAGGCAAAATGCAAGCAGAATCTTCCTCCGCAGGAGGGCTGGCCATGAAGCTACGCGACAGTGCGTCAGCCTTAATATTTTTAAACCCAGCCCTATAGGTGACCAAAAAGTTGAATCTGGTAAAAAATAACGCCCATCGAGCTTGTCTCGGGTTTAGCCTCCTGGCAGATTCTAAGAAAACCAGATTCTTGTGGTCGGTAAGGACCGTTACCTGGTGCCTAGCCCCCTCCAGGAAGTGGCGCCACTCTTCAAATGCCCATTTAATGGCTAAGAGTTTGCGGTTGCCAATATCATAGTTACTCTCAGTGGGCGAAAACTTCCTGGAGAAGTAGGCACAGGGACGGAGATGGATGAGGGACCTGGTACCCTGGGACAAGACAGCACCCATTCCCACCTCGGAGGCATCAACCTCCACGATGAATGGCTCCATTTGGTTGGGCTGAAGCAGCACTGGGCCGAGATAAAGCACTTCTTAAGGACCTCAAAAGCTTGGACAGCCTCAGGAGGCCAGTGGAGGAGATCAGCACCTTTGTGAGTGAGATCCGTAAGAGGCTTAGCGATGACCGAGAATTTAGCAATAAATCTCCTGTAATAATTAGCGAATCCCAGGAAGCACTGTAACGCCTTCAGGGAGGCAGGTTGGACCCATTCCGCCACAGCCTGGACCTTGGCGGGGTCCATGCGGAATTCATGAGGAGTGAGGATTTGACCCAAAAATGGTATCTCTTGGACCCCAAACACACATTTTTCGGTCTTAGCAAACAGTTTGTTTTCCCGAAGGACCTGGAGCACCTTCCTGACATGCTCAATGTGGGAGGACCAGTCCTTGGAAAACACAAGTATGTCATCAAGGTACACTACAAGAAATACCCCCAGGTAGTCTCTTAAAATCTCATTTATGAAATTCTGGAAGACCGCGGGAGCATTACACAACCCAAAGTGCATAACGAGGTATTCGAAATGACCTTCCGGCGTGTTGAACGCAGTCTTCCACTCATCCCCCTCTTTGATGCGGATAAGGTTATAAGCCCCCCGGAAATCAAACTTAGAGAACCATTGGGCCCCCTGAACCTGATTGAATAGATCAGGAATCAAAGGAAGGGGGTACTGGTTCCTTATAGTGACCTTATTCAAGTTCCGGTAGTCGATGCACGGCCTAAGACCACCATCCTTCTTCCCTACGAAGAAGAAGCCAGCACCTACCGGAGAAGTAGAGGGGCGAATGTAACCCTTGGCCAGGCATTCCTGGATATACTCTCTCATGGCTTCACATTCGGGACAAGAGAGATTGAATATCCTACCCTTAGGGAGCTTAGCTCCTGGTACCAAATCGATTGCGCAATCGTATTCTCTATGAGGAGGTAACATTTCGGAGGCCTCTTTAGAGAAAACATCAGCGAAGTCCTGAACAAACTCAGGTAGAGTGTTCACCTCCTCAGGGGGAGAAATAGAATTAACAGAAAAACATGACATCAAGCATTCATTACCCCATTTGGTAAGGTGCCCAGTATTCCAGTCAAACGTGGGATTATGCAACTGCAACCAGGGAAGGCCTAAAACCAAATCGGATGATAATCCCTGCATCACCAGTACAGAGCACTGCTCCAAATGCATGGAGTCAACAAGGAGTTCAAAAACAGGGGTATGCTGTGTAAAATAACCATTAGCAAGAGGAGTGGAGTCGATACCCACTACCGGGACAGGTTTAGGCAAATCAATCAATGGCATAGCTAGAGACATAGCAAATTCCACAGACATGATATTAGCAGAAGACCCTGAATCCACGAAGGCACTGCCGGTAGCAGACCTACCACCAAAAGAGACCTGAAAGGGAAGCAAGATTTTATTAGGTTTCATCTTTACGGGAAATACCTGTGCGCCCAAGTGACCTCCCCGATGATCACTTAGGCGCGGAAGAGTTCCGGCTGCTTATTCTTACGCCTAGGACAGTTGTTCACTTGATGCTTGTCATCCCCACAGCAGAAGCAGAGACCATTCTGCCTGCGGAACTCTCTACGTTGTTGGGGGGACATGGAGGCCCCGAGTTGCATAGGTACATCCGAGTCTTGTGTGGAAGACCGAAGCAACGGAACCTCGGGAGGCATCATGGGGGATTCAGAGGAGAAGGCACAAAAACGTTCAAGTCGTCGTTCCCTGAGACTTCGGTCAAGTCGTACCGCTAAAGCCATAACCTGATCTAGGGAGTCAGCAGAGGGATAGCTAACTAGCAGGTCTTTCAGGGCATTCGACAGACCCAATCTAAACTGGCACCTCAAGGCAGGGTCATTCCACCGAGAAGCTACACATCACTTCCTAAAGTCAGAACAATACTCCTCTACAGGTCTCTTACCCTGACGTAAGGTCACCAGCTGACTCTCGGCAAAGGCAGTCTTGTCAGTCTCAGCATAAATGAGCCCGAGAGCAGAAAAGAAAAGATCAACGGAGGAAAGTTCAAGGGCGTCAGGAGCCAAGGAGAAGGCCAATTCTTGGGGCCCGTCCTGGAGCCGGGACATAATTATACCCACCGCTGGCTCTCAGAACCTGAGGAGTGGAGCTTTAAGCGAAAATAGAGCCTACAACTCTCCCGAAAGGAGAAAAAAGTCTTCCGGTCCCCTGAGAACCGGTCAGGCAACTTGAGGTGGGGTTCAAGAGGTGAGGTGGGGGGCACTACCAGGGAAGCATCACGCAGGTTGTCCCTCTGAGCCAGGGCCTGGACCTGTAGGGAGAGGCCCTGCATCTGCTGAGCCAGGGTCTCAAGGGGGTCCATAGATGTGTCAGGGACCAGGGTAGACTAGGTATATGGGCCTGTGATTATGTAATGACAGGGTAGGGAGACAGACAGATGAGCCCTAATCTACCCGCCACTCAGTCCCTGCCTACTTGCAACGACCTGTCCTAAGCGACGGGGTACAACTGGGCGACGGTCCCTACGCTCAGTAAGTGCAAGACAGACAAACAGACAAGGGTACACAGAAGCTAGGGAAACGGGGCAGCTGCCCACGGAGACACCGTGAGCAACAAGAGTAGTGAACGAGCCGAGTCAAACCAGGAGAGAACGAGGTACAAAAACGCTGAGCAGGAGAGTGGTCAGAAAGCCAAGGTCAATAACAAGCAGAGGATGAGTAGTACAAGCAGCAGCAGCAAGCCAGGAAACAAGCATAGAAGAATCACAGGCAAAGGAGGAAGAGGAAAGGCAGGTATAAATAGACAGTGGGCGGGAGCTAGCTCCGTCTGGCCAGGCTGTGATAGGCTCTCCCACTCCTAAGCCTGCCATCCTGAGTGGTGGAAGATGGAGTCAGTCTCACAGACATTGGAGCAGGTGCAGACTGATAGCTCACGGGCGTCGACACAGAAGCTGTGTCTGGCAAATCTTTTCAAGATGCACTGCCTGACATCACTGAAGAGACTGGTTGTTAGACTGTGGATTCCTAGCAACCAGACGATCAGACATGAGCCAGCTCTTCTGCCCTCTGATACATAATCTGAGATAGGCTAGTTAGTAAGGATGTACTGCCGGACATCACTGAAGAGACTGGTTGTTAGACAGTGTATCCCTAGCAACCAGACGATCAGACATGAGCCAGCTCTTCTACCCACTGATAGATTAGTAGAGTGGTGATAGTACAAGGAGGGAAAATCAGCCTGGCAGCATTTATGCCACGACATTCCTCAGCTCAGTGAATAGATTGTTCTTTAGAAGGCCGGGCAAGCACAGTAAATGTAGTTTGTAGGTGTACAGCTGTGTTGCCATGCTTCATTAGGTTTTTCAGTTGATATTTTTGTACCTGTGCTACAACCACTTGTTTTTGTGCACTTTGAAGCACTAACATTTGTGTGACCACCATTGTTTTCAGGTTCTTTATGCTACAAGAAGAAAAATGCTAAATAATTCTACATCAGATCAAGGAACAGGCTCAGCCACATTTTCTCCAGCCCAATGCTTTTTCTCTACAAGAATATAGTATCAGTGGTGTTATTTGTATCAATCAGTATTTTTCTACAATTCCTGTGTTTTTTACATTTGTGCTGATTTGCTTGCTGCCAGGATTGAACGATGAATTTTAATGCTGACTTCTAATGAGGCAAATCTGGCAATTGAACAAGTGAATAGGGTCAAGCCATCTTCCATTTTATCTCAGACACATGAAATTATAGGGCACATTCATTTCTCCCCTTCCTGCTCCTTAGGTTAAAATGGAAATGAGAAATAACAAGGTTAAGCCTGATCTAAGAACGATAACAGACCTTGTAAGTCTCATGAAAGTGAAATGGAAGATGTCAATATCTAAAGCATGCAGCTCTCCTAATCTCCCGGATAAACTAACAGGATGAAGGAGGGCCGTCATCCATGAGAAAGAGCATGCAGGTACTGCAGTCAGGAGACAAGATATCTTTCCATGTAAGCCCTCCTAGAGCTAAATTCGATTCCACTGGGTACCAAATAACTATAAGATCTCTACCTTTATTCTAACCACTTTCAGGCTACTACTATCATTCAGGCCAGTTTGACAATGAATGTGTTAAAGCTCTAGTTCATCACGCTGTACATGCCTTGTTTCTGATTATTTTTTCCTAACACCAGATTAACACATGACTTGTTACAGTGTTACACAACAGATTGGAAAACTCAATGATCTGAGATCATGTATAAAGGCAAAATTTAGAATGGAATTTGCTGATACCAGTTGCTATAGATATTTGTATACAGCAGGCATCAATGTGCTGGTTGACAAACTGGTTGTATATTGTGACTCAAATCATCATGATTTCAGTGATTTATGTCTATGCATAGGACTGCATTAACTTTAGTGTATTAACAGGATGCATGATCGAGGCTACGTGATAAAATCCCAAAGACCTAAATGACATACTGATCCCAGCAACATCTATACAATATTAAATCCACCCATTGAACTTAAAGAGGCTCTGTCACCACATTATAAGTGGCCTATATCCTACATAATGTGCTCGGCGCTGTAATGTAGGTAACATCAGTGATTTTATTTAGAAAAACGATCATTTTTGACGGAGTTATGAACGATTTTAACTTTATGCTAATTACTTTCTTAATGGACAACTGGGCTTTTTTTGCTTTTTGACCAAGTGGGCGTTGTACAGAGGAGTGTATGAGGCTGACCAATCAGTGACCAATCAGCGTCATGCACTTCTCCCCATTCATTTACACTGCACATAGTAATCTTACTAGATCACTATGTGCAGCCACATACGCACACATTAACATTACTCAAGTGTCTTGACAGTGAATAGAGACCACTGCCAGCCAGGATGTGATGTCTATTCAGAATCCTGACACTTCTGTAGCGTCTGTGTGATATTTACAGCAAGGCAAGTGTAATCTAGTTTTAAATGACAGTTTACAGCGTAATCTCGCGAGATTACGCTTGCCTTGCTGTAAATCTCACACAAACGTTACCGAAGTGTCAGGATTCTGAATAGACATCACATCCTGGCTGGTAGTGATGTCTATTCATTGTCAAGACACTTCAGTAACGTTAATGTGTGTGTATGTGGCTGCACATAGTGATCTAGTAAGATTACTATGTGCAGTGTAAATGAATGGGGAGAAGTGTATGACGCTGATTGGCCACTGATTGGTCAGCGTCATACACTTTTCTCCACAACGCCCACTTGGTCAAAAAGTAAAACACGCCCAGTTGTCCATTAAGAAAGTAATTAGCATAAAGCTAAAATAGGTCATAACTCCGTCAAAAATGATTGTTTTTCTAAAAAAAAAAACACACTGCTGTGATCTACATTACAGCGCCGATCACATCATGTACAATATAAGCCACTTATAATGTGGTGACAGAGCCTCTTTAAATATACACTTTCTATAATGTATATAACAAGTATATACAATCATATCTAACTGGAGCGGAGATATAACAAATCTATGTAAAGTATACAGAGATTAAAACAATACAATTTGCAATATTCTAAAAGAGCATGCAATGTTCAATATCTTCTTTTAAAAACATCTTATTTTTTATTTAACTTTAAAGAAGTTGTCCCACGATTAAATATCACATTTCTCTATTAGATCACACAAAAACATATTTTTCAATGGAATCAAAATGCTCCTATGTCTAGATATTGCTGCTGCGTATTTGTTATGGTGTCCCCTGCTGTTCTTTTGATTCCCTCTCAGAACATCCACCCCATGTGCCAGAGCTGGTGGACACACATGCCCAGTAGCTCAGTATTACTGCCCATAACCTCTTAGGGTATGTTCACACAGAGTTTTTTGCAGTCAGAAAATTCTGCCTCAAAATCCGTTTGGAATTTTGAGGCAGATTCTGATCTGCCTGCACGCTGTTTGCCGCATTTTTCGTGGCATTTTTCCCCTGCGTCCATTGAGCGCTGATGGGCAAAAACGCAGCGAAATACGCTTTCTCTGCCTCCCATTGATGCCAATGGGAGGTCAGAGACGTAAACGCCCGAAGATAGGGCATGTCGCTTCTTTTTCCTGCAAGACAGTTTTTCCGCCATTTTCGACCGTTTTTTGGAGCGTTTTCCTACGCGTTTTACACGTCAAAAAACGTGTCAAAAAACTTTGTGTGAACTGACCCTTATACGCAAGCAGCAGAGTGATTCCTGCTATTGTATAGGCCAGCCAATAAGTCACACTAGAATAGGTTTCTTCTCACCATCACTGAAAACATTAGGTGAACGTTCTGCAGAAGGAATCAAAAGAACACAAGGGGGCGCCATAACAAATATGTAAGGGCATGATCTAGACAGAGGAGCATTTAAAAAAAAAAAAAAAAAGTAGTCCAATTGAGAAACAGTTTTGCATGATCAAACAGAAAAACATCATATTTAATCAAGGAAAAACACTTTAAACAATACATTTTAATTGACTTTTCTCTTTGTAAACACAAATTCCTTTAATAGATCAATGAGTTAGTACAGCAAAAAGGTGAGGGGGTGGCGCCACTCCTCCGAGACTATTATGAGGTGGTGAAGTGAAGATCACCGGCTGCCACCCACTGCAGTCCCTTGGTGCTAAATCCTTAGGACCTGGGACAAGGTGAGAGTCAGAAGGTGAAGAGAAAAAATGCAGTGTAATTACGGGTATCGGCGCCAGGCTCTGTTCCCAATCCTCTTCAGCCTGGCGCCGATACCCGTAATTACACTGCATTTTTTCTCTTCACCTTCTGACTTTAACAGATCAAGGCCTCTTTCACACGGACGTAATATGGCCACAGTGCGGCCTTGATAATTGGATCTCCTGCAGTTTAACTAAGTCGAACTTAGCGCACTATAAAATCCTATGGTGGTCTAAGTCCAGTTCAATAGAATCATGGGAGGTCCGAGGTATTGAGCTTGCAATATGGGCATACTGTATGTGGCCATGTGAAAGTGGGTTCATCACCCAGAAACACATTTGAAAAATGGGAGGCAGGCACAAGCTAATTGTACATAACATGATTTCCTTTTTTGTGCTTTTTTGGTAACTAATTGAAGCATTATTTATCTAACTGCAGCCATATTTTCTAAACATAGTATTCTGTCGGCAGTGGCATTCCAAGCGTTTGGGTTGTGCGGGTGTGGCATGCACGGGAGATGCGCCCATATCATCTTAATAGATATTCCAAATGGAATACCCAATGCCCAATGTCAGACCTCTAAAAATCATGAGTAAACCACAGGACAAGATTAGTAAATCCTTGATGTCTCCTCAACATACAAAACTAGAATATTCAGGATACATTTCTGTGACAGATCCTCTCTAGTGCACAATAAAGCTTTATATTACAAACTTTGTGTTTTAAAATGGAAAGCATAAAAGTTCTTTCTCTGAAATACCATTCCATTTTAAAATGTCACATGAAAAGCATTAAACGACATTACTTGGGATTAAAGAGCAACAACATGAGAATTTCAAGAGTTTGAAGTTAGCATGAGTACATTTTCTTGCTAAAATACACTACACTGTTTCTATACATTTACTTTACACGACCTTTGGCTTATTTTTTTTTACTCTATGCTCATCCAAAACAAAACCTCAATGTTCCAAAACATGAATACTGTCAGCAATGTTCAAAAGTTAAGGGTAAAAAAAAAAAACAGGAAAAAAATAGATACTAACCCGATAGGAAATACAAGAAGATGTAGTTCAACCGACGCGTAACAACCACAACAAGCATCCCGCTTTGTCACATTTCCATCAAACTCTATATTCTTGAATTAAACTGCAACAGAAGGTCCATCACATTTATGTAAAGATTAACATCATACATCATTACCTTTGCTTTGGGGTGGATTCTGACTTCTGTCTCGTAGGACGTTGATTTGATAGACGGCTCCATAAGGCTCAAAAAGGTCTTTAAGTTCTTTTTCTGACCATGAACGTGGGATCTGACCAACAAACATCTTAATGGCATCTGGGTCTGGCTGGTCTGAGTGATCCAAAGCTCCATTCATCTTGTTGGTTGTTCCGTTACTGTGGAGAAGAAGTATAAAAGCATTATTAGACTTGACAGTATAAATCAATAGTCTGGCCAAAACAGGTGCTGTCTGGAGAAAGGTCTTCATAAATAAATGAAGGTTACATCTTGTAGGTTCTGACTTACATCGGACTATAATCAGCAATGGAGTTGTCAGTAATATCACAGATGGTGGCCAAGTCTAGATTTCAATACCTAGACATCTGGTAGCCAAGAATGCAGAAAGATAGTTCATCATGACCTTACATTGTAATATTCTGCTGCTTTAGCTTCTAGAAATAAAATGCATATGCCTTATTTTGCTTCGGTGGCAGGATAAAAGAAAAGTCGGTCTTGGTAATAAAGTCATATGAAAAAAATACGAAGCACTTGGCAATCTGTCAGATGACTAATGCAAGATGCCAGTGATGAATCTGTAGATTGTGTGAAGCCTCCATGTGTGCATTGAATTAGTCTAACTTTCCCCAGAATGCTGGAAATGGCTTTATACTGCAGATCTGATCCCACTCTCTCTCTCTGTTCAAGGAATGAGTGAGCTTGAGAAATTTAGCCCACTGTTTGTTGTACAAAGGCTTCGATTCACAAGCCGAAGTGTGGAAAGCAGAAAACTTTCTGAATCCTGTTTGAAATGTGATGTGTGAGAACCTTTTTGCTGTCTCAAACTATTTTTAAAGCCGTGTGCTGAGATGAAAAATGTTTCATGTGAGCGAGGAACATCAGTTGCAACCAAGGCACTTTGTTTTATCTCAGCTGGGCATATATATACTTTATATGTGTGAGTGAGAGAATAAAAGAGAAAGAGTGAAACAGATGGGGACACACAGAGGAAGACCACGTTCACTGTCAGGAATGAATTCTGGTATTGTTTGCTTAATATTATGCCCAGAATGCCAGTTAACATTTCAAATACGCCCCCATTCTGCCATACTTTCTGCCATGCTTTCTTTAAGACATTATATAGAAATGAGTGTGGGAAGATGCAAATGAAGTAAAAATTTTGTTTTTCCGTGTAGGCTGCATTTTATAATTCTATTCATTAAATTCATTAATAGGAGAGCGGTCCTGTCCCTATACTATGCTTCCCTTACGTTGGACAGCAAAGTCTGGTGACAGATCCACTTTAATCATTATGATATGCCGAGAAGAATTTCAGGACAAATGGACGAGATTTCTATACATCTAAACCAATCGTTATACATCTACCCACTGATGATCATTACTAGAGATCAATATAATAATCATTGTGCGCGTCAGACTATATGATTTGGCCTTGTAAAGGACCTGAATGTTAAACTAGAGATAGACATGAGATAATTGTTGGATTACAAATGTTGTTCAAAATTGCCAACCATTAATTGGTCACAGCCTTTTACTCAAAAGACGAATTGACAACAGGTATGGATCTGTCACGTTACATTTTTCGGCTAGTCGGTTGTTATTATCTGTATCTTTTTTTTTATCAATGATTGAATGTTATAAGATAGAACTAACAGAGGTGCTACATTTTTGCTTTTGACAATATTTGTCTGGGCGTGGTATATATTTGCAAAGCCTTAAGCCAAAAGAACTGCGAGGCGGCCAATTGGGTGTTCATATGGCGCCGGTGATATTAGCATGTAGTAACATGTCTAACTTTCCATATTCTTAGCATACCATTGATATTTACTGTAGTTTCATATTCTAATAAATAATCTGAAAGTTCCAGAAATATCTCAGAATTTTCAACTCAGTTCTCTTCAATAAGATTACTGTGTAGCTGAAATTCCCCAGTGGAGAAGTTACGAATAGGAAGCACCTAGCTTTTAAAATAAACAGTACTGGGATACTGGGAATATTGGCATAGTAAAGGAGCCTATTATCTTATACGACATTGTATAAATTGTTACATACATAATAAAATAAGAAAAAAACCTCATGGGATATTTACTAGTAGGAAGTTACACCTGCTTTATAAAACATATTATATGGAATACTTTAAGTGCTCTTAGGAATGAACTATAGCTATTGACAGTCCAGGAATTTCTAACTAACCACATTACAGCCCAATCTAAATACTGTCTATAGTTTGAGTCACAGCTGCTGTACATGAATTCCTATATATTACATATAATCTTTTTTATTATAATCAAAGTCTCGTTGGACGCCATCCAAATCAATGATTTTACCATATCTTTCTGTATTGGCTGAGTTAGCTTTGTCACCCTTACAAACGATTGACTATAGTCACTACCTTGTTATACAGTAAATTAGAGTAGTTCTCTATTCTACTTTTTATATGGCAACTGCCTTTCTCATTCTTTTTAGTTGATTAAACTGACTTATATTATGCATTGTCCGCAGCAATACATCTTGTGTATTTTATGTCCATCTCCGTCTGTAGCCTGCAATACAGTTCTCAAATACAATGAGTGATGTATTCTGCAGGTCTTAACCTCATTTATCATTGTTCTTTAGGAAAAGTAATCATAGCACTACGATGTCCTCCTAGCTACAGCAACCGACAGCTAATACCAACAAGACAATAAAATGAAGGATATTGGGAGGACATTCACTCCTTGTGAAAAAAAATTATTATGTTTAGTGTAGAACATTATTCCGATTGACAAAGTATGACATATTAAAAATGGGCTACACTCCTAAGGCTATTTACTAAGTAGAAGCAGGCTACACGCTATCCCACCACCTGGAATGACCCCCCCCCCCTGTGGCTATGTTATGATTAGTAAATGGAACGGAGTATTTGGTTGAGATCATTGAAAGAAGTAGCATTTTTTTTAACTATGTTTATTTATTATTTATATTACCCTCTGGTTTTCTATGCCTAGAACACATTTTTATCACCACATCATTATATGTTCTATGAGCAAGGTGGACTCTTCCAAGAGACTACTATGAAAATGACACATTGCAGTATCCATAAAATTGTGTAATCTACAATGTGGACAAAAACCGAGAATTCAGCATTCCACCAGATTCTGGCCCTTCTCATGCCCCTCAAAGTCTAATTTAATTTAGGGGAAGGCGTTCATCTGCTCGGTCTAAGTGAATTATTCCCAAGGACCATGTTCTCGAGCCACCCTGGAATCTGCATTGGAAATTCTCACCCTGTGCACAATCCAGCAGAGGATACTCACTCAGGAGCTATCCAGAATGAGGTATATCTTATTTAGACTTTCAGATGGCTCATGAGAACCACCCTCATTTGTCATCTTCCAGTTGTGGCCTAGCTTAAGAGACCCATAGACCTCCAAATGACGAGCTAAAGGTGAGATTTAGAGGATGGAAGTGGGGCAAAAGCTATGATTTACGAAATGCCGTTTTGATGAAAAAGAAGTAGAGAACGTTAAATTTAGCCATTTGACATATCTGATTACATTTTTAACTCACTCATAAGATAGACAAGTATAATTATAATATGGAAAATTATTTTAATTCCACTTCATGTTACCCAAATATTAATTTAAAACAACTTATAAATAATAGGAAAGAAGAATTCTGTACAAAAAATAAATGCAGTAGAACTTTAAACACACAAGAAGTTTCACATACTGTATAGTACAGAACAGAAAATAAAAATCAATAGGACAAGTAGCCTCTGTTTTCATAAGATCTGCTCTTTATTAGACAAGATCTAGGCAATTTAGACAATCTCTAGACTCCAGCTTTGTTTATCACAAAGATTTCCATTGGGGTTAAGGTTATTGAGACCATCGATCGGCTGCAAGAGAGAAAGTCCTACAAGCTTCCTATTTAGATGAATACTGGTTATTAGACACATAGAGAAAGGAGAAAGCAAATAATAATCTCCGCATTCAGCTTACTTTGTCATTTTACAGTGCAGAACCAGCTATTGTGGGATGAAAAGCTAAGAATATGGATCTTTATGCTGCAATCTCGAGCCACAACATTTGAAAGACTCTTGCAGAGGGAGCGTCCCGGCTTTATAAATGTCTTAATTCTAGTGTGTGTTCAGGCTCATAAATGTGCTACATACACAGAGCACACCTTAAATTGCCAGTAACATATTATATCTAATTATTATATTAGCCGTTACAATGCAACATTTTACAGAGAGTGAATTCCACTTATATTTATGGCTGTCTTCATTGCAGTCCTTAGATTATAGAAACTGTTATTCTATGATGAAGAAGTAAGATCCAAACTCCATGCATATAATGAGCAGAATCAAACCAATATATCCATTAGTGCACAGCCACAATGTCACCCATCATGCCCTCTCTTCTTATTGTGTAATCATGTCTACTGTAAGTGTAAGGCTGTGGCAACATTGGCCTCAATGGGTCTATTTCTACAGGATCCAGATTGGATATGATGGATCTGCTTTCATCTATTTTGCAACAGGTCCTAAAGGATTCTGATAGATCCCATTGTTTTTAAAAAAAAAATCTAATTACTGAGGAGAATGGCATACATGATGATGTAAATTTGCTCTTCTGGGGTAATGGAAACATGAGGTCATTGTGAACAATGCCTAATCCTATAATGCTTAATCCTATGTTGAACATTTTGGTAATGGGAGACAGGGCTGCTTCAACCATAGGTCAAACGGTGAATTTACACCAATTTCTACAATACCCACATTCTTAGGATGGCCATCGGTTCCCTGCACCACCATACTCGAAGGGACACGGCACTGGGAATACAATGGTAAAGCAGGGAGCCATCAGCTTTCTCCCTGCTCTACCATTAACCCTGTGATGCCTGCCAAAAGTCGTTTGGCACAGACAGGCGCGATGCAGTGACATCATCGCGCCTATCTGTGCTGAGCCACGCACAGCACAGCCTGGAGAAGTTGTGAAGCGAGATCTCCTCCATTCGTTGTGGGAACGGGGCTAGGTGAGTTTTTATTTTTAGAAGGCACTATGTCGGCATTACCTACTGTGTGTGTGGGACGCACTATGGGGCATTATATTATGTGATAGGCAGTATAAACTGTGTGGGGGTGGGGCAATTATGCAGCATTATAATGTGGAGGGCAATATGGGGGCCTTAAACTGTATTAGGGCACCATAGAGAAATTATACTGTGAGAGGGGCACTTTGGGGGGCATCATATTTTATGGAAGCACTATGGGGCATTATACTATGTGATAGGCAGTATAAACTGTGTGTGGGGGGGAATTATGTGGCATTATAATGTGGAGGGCAATATGGGGCACTTAAACTGTATTAGGGCACTGTGGAGAAATGATACTGTTGGTGGGACACTTTGGGGGCATGATATTTTATGGAAGCACTATGGGGCCATGATGCTTTATGGAGGCACTATGGGGGCATGATAGTGTGGGGCCACTAAGGGGCATTATACTCGGTGTGGGGGCACTATGGGGGCATTATAATGTGTGTGGGCACTATGGGGGCATGATAGTGTGGGGCCACTAAGGGGCATTATACTCGGTGTGGGGGCACTATGGGGGCATTATAATGTGTGTGGGCACTATGGTGGCATTATACTGTGTGGAGGCACTATGGGGGCATTTTTCTTTGTGGGCAGGCACTATGGGGGCATTATACTGTGTAGAGGTGCTATGGGGGCATGATACTGTGTGGGGAGGCAGTATGGTGGCATTATTCTGTGGGGGGCAGTATGGGGGCATTATACTTGGTGAGGGGGCACTATGGAAGCATTATACTGTGTGGGGAGCAATATAAGGGCATTATTTTACCGCTTACTGGAAAGGGGGGCAGTCATGACATCTTTGCACTGGGCCCACAAATGTGTTAAAACTACTCTGAGGGGAGACATTTGTTTTGCCCAAGCGTGGTATCTTGAAATGATTTAGTAAATATACATGACAATATAACTGCACAGTATCACAGGTATTAAGCCATAAAATAGAACATGTGTCTTGAGGTTAATTTTCCACTGTAAACAGCATATTAATGTTATTTTCTAAACTACAAATAGAGAGGATATACTAGTACAGTGAATATCTGAAAGAGTAACTTTTTATTGAACTGATTCGACTGTATCTGTCCTCTAATTTTTTGCCTTTTTATTTATTTAGTACCATTTTTATTATACATTTTATAAACATAACTGAACATAAATGGAAAGAAAAAAACAGAAACTTGAGGGATCATTTGAAACACGGGCCCAGATCTCAGTACCAAATAATGCTGGACAAGTGAAATCATTTCATCCCACTACATGGCAGACATAAAAAAAAATAATATACGGAAGTAGCTGGGAAAAATGTAGCTGTTAACAGTATTAACTACAGCTTGCATTGGCTTTCTCATTGGTATTTCCCCATACAAAATCTTCAAAATCCATAATAATTATTTTTTTTTAAAGTATAAACACATGTTATCATAAATTTTAGTTTGTGGGGAGCCTGGTTCAAATTCTACTCTCAGCGTCTTGTAAATATAGGCAAGTCACTTCATCACCTTGTGCCTAAGGCAGCAAAACACAGATTGTAAACTTTGCAGGGTGGATTGATACACTCTATTCCCATTGCCAAACACAGTATGCCACTAACTATATTGTAATTGGGAAACACATTCAGTCTCATAGGGGATAATGTGGAATCTCCTATGTTATTAGTTAATGTTGTCATTACTGTATTAAATGCATACATTAGTCCACAATAATAAAATAATCACGTGGTCATATTGTTAAATCTTCTTAGGAGCAAATATTGATTATAAGTACTGTATATTTATTGTCTATTTGAAAAGTAAAACAATGCAAAAATGGTAAGAAATAGTGTTTATGTTTATAAATTTAAAAAAAAATAGGTGGCATATGTAGAGGGGGGATTAGGGTGCTATTACCAATCCAGAATATAAGGGCCTCACATCACTAGTATAGCCACATCACTTTTGCTTGCTCATGTTTGTTAAGTGCCTAGAAGAGAAAGTTACAGTAGATTTGAGCGGCTGTTTAATGTTATGATTGGATGCTTATCTGTAACTACCACCTAGTGGAGGGGGAAAGAGAAGCGGGAATCTAGAAATATACTTGTATTACTACTATATTATTGCTTCTGCTGGTTTTGGTGCTCTGGTATGGAGTCATTGTGTCTGGCTCTGTTATGAGGCACTGTTCCTGGCACTATTATCGGTAAAAGGGTCAAGTGGAGAGAAGTATTACTGCACCCGGATATACCAATCTTTTTTTTTTTTTTAATTGGGAAGTATGTTAACGCAAGTAGTGTACGAGAGTGCAATGAGTACAACAGTGCGGTTACTTAACGCCTTCTGACTTGGCTTCACTATACCCCACCCTTCCCCAAGAAAATCGTGTTAGGATTCACTGAACTGCTGCCAACCGTTTCCATGTATTTTTAGAGATGCTTTTAATATGATATGTGATATACTATTTGAATACATATCTGCAGTTCAACAATTGGGAACTATATCCAATAACAAAATCTTCCTCTATTCACACTTCTAGAATATGCTTTTACATAAAATGTCTCCATTTCCCTACACATATACACACAAATAACAGCACTGTGCACTTTCACTATATCTATCGCACAATATGATGCTGAGCTGCTTGAGAGTGAGATATGTAATCTTTTTTTCTATGGCAATTAAGTGTATACTATTAAATAAATGAAGCACAGTGCACGCTCATTTATTTAGCCAGAAAATAAAGCTGTGCATTGTACGGATGCTCATAATGATGGAATCCCTTGGCAATTAATCTCAAAGCAGAGATTATTATTTATGGGAGAAAAGGTGAAGCACTGTTTATGGCTGAATGGCCCTGTGTGAGTGGCAGGCTGGAGTCAATGTCCAATTTAGCTTACTGGACCTGCAAGTGACCCGGCACTTCATCTTAATCAGTGACAGGGCATCATCTTTTTATTGAAGAGGAGCCTGGGGCACAGATTAAGGTGTAGAAACACGAGTTTAAAGGAAGACCCACATTGTTGCATTCTTTATTATTAAAAAAAAACAAACACCATATTTTACTCTCATGACTCTAACATCCATATAGATTCTTTAAGATATATAAAATATATTAAAATGTTACATTCAAAAAATGACTCGGCAGAACTATGGAAAATCCCAGATAACAAATGGTAATATAATGGAACATTGTGTTAAATGATATACTCGGTTTGTTTATAAACGCAAACACGGTGGGGGGAAATTAGGGGAATATAGCCCCCTTCAAAAAGGTAAGAACCTGTCACACAGTCATTGCTTGCTCACACATGTCAAGAGCCTGGAAGAAGATGCTACTGTAATTATGAGCGGTTGTTGAATGGTATATTGGACGCTCATCTGTAGCTTCCATCTCGTAGAGGGGAAAATGATGCAGGAATCTAGGAGAGACTTGTGTATTACTAAGTAAAGGCCTGTAGTTAAAATATCATCAGTGGTAAATGGCCAGTGACTGAAAATCAAAGCAAAACTGGCTCGGTGCCCATAGCAACCAATCACAGCACAGCTTTCATTTTCAAGAACCAAATTTGAAATGTGCTCACATAGTGTGACATAAGATGGCGAAATCGAAGCAAGAAAAATATTTTTGCGTGTTGGAATTTGCAAGAACGGGATCTGTGATGACAGTACAGCGAAACTTTCAGAATAAATTTGGTGAATGTGCTCCGCATAGAAACTGCATTTTGCGTTGGGTGAAGCAGTTCGAAACCACTGGGTGTTTACTTCATGGGAAAAGTCCAGGCCGCCCAAAGACTTCAGAAGACACAGCGAACAGGATTTGAGCCGTATAAGAGCGTAGTTCTAAAAAGTCAACCAGGCTGACTAGTGTGGAACTACAAGTGCCACAAACCATGGTATGCTGTATGTTACGAAAATGTCTGCGTTGTGGGCCATACAGATTATATTTTCTTCAGGTGCTGAAACCAGACAACAATCCGAAACGCTGTGACTTTTGCATTGACTTGCAGGGCTGATTGGAAGAGGATGAATTCGCTGACAGGCTGGTGTTCAGAGATGAGGCTACCTTTCACCTCAGTGGGATGGTCAATCGCCACAACGCTCAAAAAAACCATGTGCCCTTATTGAGCACACGAGGGACTCATCCAAAGTAAATGTACTCTGTTCAATGAGCAGGTGCAAAGTCTACGGTCCCTTCTTTTTTTACCGAGGATACTGTCACAGCCAATCCTAGCTGGACATGTTAAAGGAATGGCCTATGCCACAGATAGACTATGTTTTCCAGATCTTCCTCTATCAGCAGGATGGTTTACCGCCACATTTCCATTTAGATGTTCGCCGATACCTGAATGAAACTCTACCGAAATGTTCGATTGCCGCCCCGAAAACAACAATTCACCAATGTTGCGCTGGTCTCCATGATCATCAGATCTTACCTGCAACTTCTTCTGTGGGGCTACATCAAGGACTCAGACTATCTGCCCCCCCAGCCACAGGATCTGAATGACCCGAGACATCGCATCACTGAAACAGTGGCGTCCATATCCGAGGATATGCTGGCACGTGTCTGTACAGAACTGAACTACCGCCTAGACATCTGCCATGTCACCAATTGAAATCACTATTAAACATTTGTAGTGTATAGATAAAACTTGGATAGATAGTGTGTCTTGTTAACAAATTTGTGTTGTGTTCTCTCAGTAATGAATACCAATTCTATAATTTTGCACCATCCGTTTTTAATCACCCTGTATATATGTATATATATATCTATATATATATATCTATATATCTATATATATATATATATATATATATATATATATGTATCTATATATATATATATATATATATATATATATATGTATCTATATATATATATATATATATATATATATATATATATATATGCATATACACACATATATATATATATATATATATATATATATCAATTTAATTACAGTGATAAAAGGGAAACTGTCCATTCCACCTAAAAACATGTTTATGTTTAAACTGTCTCTCTTGTTTTGATGCAGTTACGCTTGCGGTTTTAAAAAATGAGAAGTAGAACAATTTATACTGAACATGTAACGTCAGATGACATGACAGATGGCAATAATGGGAATCTAAGGGTTTAAAGCATGCATCCAGTAGTAATCACTGGTCGCAAGTTTAAGATGGGCTTAAAAGTGGTGTTTATAGTTGCCATTGCTGTTTTATAAATAAAAATAGAATTATTTAACGCTGTGAAGGGCATTTCAACTTAAAACATCACTGGGATTTCAAAAGATCTTTCAAGGAGCTCAAGATAAGAACGCTACACTGATCATCATTTTGAAGTCTGCATAACAGACAGTTCTTTAATACATGATGTTGATGAGGTTTTTATCCAAACACTTCATTTTTTTAAGTTATGACAAAACATAAAAATGGGCAATGCTCCAAAAAAATCATCTGACTTATCTTTTGTTGATAAGAGCATGCGTGTGGTAAGGATTTTTAAGCCAAAATAGTATTTTAATTATAAAGTAAGAGAAATACAGCAACAGTTTTTTGGAAACAGTTTAACCACCATTATATACAATACATTGTCAAAAGTGGGGACAGACCATCAAATTAGTGGGTTCAGCCATTTCAGTCACACTCACTGCTAACAGGTGTAGAACGTGGTGGTATTGAGGTTGAATGGAGCGACATTCGAGCATGCACTAAATAGAATTTCCCAAGTGCCATAGACTTTGAATGGAGTCGCAGGGCACATGCTCGACCACCACACCATTCAAGTCCTCCTGGCTGGCGGTTATGGGGAACAGGGAGACACTAACCCCCCCCCCCCACGGTTCTCTTGATCGATGGGGTCCCAGCAGTCATACACCCACCAATCTAGCAGTTATCACTTATCCAGTGGATAAGTAATACTTAGTTATAACAGGAATACCCCTGTAAGTGTTAAGTGTCTTCTCAAAGGAGTGGAGGCTCATATAGCTCCTTAAGGGTTTAGCAAATCCATACTAACACCATAGTTTTGACTGAGATGTCCATACAAATGCACAAGTGGATGTGATTTTTGAATATTTAGACTTTTGGCCATGTCGGGTAGATAATGCTTGCCTCCCCATGATCCTTTTTCTCACAACTTGATCCATTTATAATCACTGCTGCTTCTACATAATCCTCACTTACATTCTCTTCTAAGCCACAGCTCCCTACCTTGTACTTGAGAATATAAAGACTAATGCGACACTTAATGAGCCATCCTAGACATATCTGATGTATTTGAAGTAGAATGTCGAGATATAGACAATCGTTTTATTAATTTCCTTAGTATATAAATACCTACTTTGCTGTCTACCTGTACAGATATAGGGACATAAAAATAATGTTGATAAAGTTGCGACTGGTTATAAAATTATATAACATTCACTACATATAATAATTCTCTTGAGTGGAATCAGTATAGGCATAAATTGTATTTCCTACTGCTGGACCACCTTCAAAATGAATCTGTCTGTTGAGTATAGACAGTCAAACATCAAGTGAATTCAATAAGTGGACCTTGGCTGCCGCAAACAAAGGTTTTGAAGCTGACAGGTGACATCTCATACTGCTTATTTATTGCACAAAGATAACACGTACAGGACTGTAAGAATTTGGATTTCATTATTCTCCAGCGTAAAAACCATCATTTCAAATCCATGGAGTAAGCTTAAACTTTTCTGCAGAATTTTTTGAAATTTCCATGAATGGTTCAATGCTTGGTGTTGAGTCAACGTACAATGTTGTCTCCTGAAATCAGTAATTTACTATATAAATAAAGATTATAAATTGTATAAACATGCAGCTCATGAGCAGCAGTTCATATAAACGCAGATAAGTGCAATGTTGGGGTCCGAAAAAACATCCCTAACAGCCCTTCCCGTAGCCAGCAAACAAAATACATGAATTTTTGTATCTGTAAAAGCTCTGCTTCAATAAGAAATGACAGGCTAATGCTCTGCCAAAGACGACTCTTGAGCGTTTTCCAAATTAAGGGGCAAGTATTTGGATACAGCAAACATTGTTCAAAGCTTTATCCATGTTTTACTGTCTGAATCGTTGCCCGATGGCAACTGGATGTTCAACTACAATTCAGAAATCATCTTTTGTGTGCAGGGCCTGGCATTATGGAACAATAGGCTGCCATGTCCTAATGATATATGGAGCATGGAATACGCTTTAACAATACAGCTAATGGCAAAGTGAAGAACGCTGCTAACTAGCAGTGTGTTTTATTTGACAAACCATTCCGACAATACATTATAATGTGGATTCAAATACAATACATAATGAAATGGCTCTAACTGATAAAATGTTAACATGCACGTGAATTATGTTCTAAAGAAATACAAGGCAGTTAAAACACAATCACTCTGACATCCCTGCTTTTAATAATCTATTGGTTTATTGAGCTTATGTATGTTCTAAATTATGAGTGTATGACATATTTATAATAATGGGTCAGGAAGTGCAGCACAGCTCCATTTAACTCAATACTGTAGGTCTGTGCTGCGATTCCCTACACAGCTGGTTCTGAGGATCGGATGTGGTCCCAGCGGTCAGAGCCCCACCGATCAGAAAGTGATGGCATATCCTAGCATTATATCTTGAAGAAACCACGGCACTCGAAATCAAGATGCTCGGATAGGGTTAAAATCCGTAAGGTATAAATGAAGATCCGGCACTCAACAACTTTTGCTTTGTTCGATAATATATTTGTCTGTGGATTGCTAATAAAAATATTATCGATCAAAGCAAAAGTTGTTGAGTGCCGATTCTTCATTTATATCCTAGCATTATGCCATCACTTAATGAGATGAGAAACTCCTTTAACATGTACAGATGGGTCCTCTCTTAACTTATCTCTAAACCTGACATATTCTGGGATGTACGTGCGAGATGTTAAACATGTAAAAAAAATTGCATATCTCCGACAGATGCATCTGACTTATACCGTCATAGACTTCCATGTTAGAAAATTATTACGTTTAACGTATAAATGTTTTTTTTTTACTGGATGTCGCGAGATTGTATTGAATTGGTATCATGACAAATTGCATAAGTTACATAATTCAAGAAAAGTTAAGGATGGACACATCTACATTTAAAGACTAGCAGAAGTTGATCTGTGCAGCTTAACTTAAACATATATTTTGTCCATTTACATCTGGTAGCCCCATGAGAACAATTGTCAAGAGTTTATGGTCCCTTGGCATAATATGGGCAAAGCTATCAAATATACCAGGATATTTTTTTCCTCCCTGCTTTTTAGGCCTTATTTACACGAACGTGTTTAACATCCGTGATACGCGTGTGAAAATCACGCGCGTCGCACGGACCTATGTTAGTCAATGGGGCCGTTCAGACAGTCCGTGATTTTCACGCAGGGTATGTGCGCTGCGTAAAACTCACGACATGTCCTATACTTGCCCGTTTTTTGTGCATCACGCACCCATTGAAGTCAATGGTTGCGTGAAAATTGCGCACGGCACACAGAAACACTTCCGTGTGTCGTGCGTTATTCGCGCAACAGTAGATAAAGAAATTAGGGAAAAAATAAAACCACCTCCTTCATTTCTTTTTCTAAACAGCAAAACCGCGTGTCATAAGGATGGCATATGCGTGAAAATCACGCAGCCACGCACCATTCACTGAAAAAACGCACACGCTTGTGTGAATCCGGCCTTACTGCTTGATCACTTAACCTTCAGAAATATGACAAAAATATATTTACCTATATTTTGGCAGAAAATAATGTATAGCACATGCTATTTTTATATTTCTAGAACTCCAGCTTTTTCTGTCTAGATCACCTCTTTATGTCACCGCTCAATATATAGCTTTTAATTGCTTGTCACTATAAATACAGTCTATGGCAGAATTATGCCTGATGCACAGCAGCACTTCAGCACAGACTAAAGTCAAATATGACCTTTTCTGCCTAGCAATTATGTGCATAGAACATTTTTATGGAAAAATAAAGCAGGTAGATAAATATATATGAGAAATACGTTAGCACAAACTTGACTTTTTCTCAAGATAAAAACATACTTTGATGCTATTACTATATACCTCTTTAGCATAAAGTAAAAATGAAATGGAGGAAAATAGTATGCTAATGAATGTGCAATCATATAAGCTGGATGTGTTTAGTACAGTTCATAATTAGATTGACAAAACATTTTGTAAATTTTTTTTGAAAATTCAATAGTTAGCATGTTAGACCTAGTTCACACGGAGAATTTTGCAGGCGGAAAAAAAACTGCCTCAAAATTCCTTTAGGCAGATTCTGACCTGCCTGCACTTTATTGCCGTGGTTTTTTGCAGCGTTTTTCGCCCGCTACCATTGAGCACCGCAGGCAAAAATGCCGCTTCCAATTGATTTTCTGCCTCCCATTGATTTCAATGGGAGGTCATAGGCGGAAACGAGGCAAGAAAGGGTATGTGGCTTCTTTTCCTGCGAGCGACAAAAAGCTGTTCTGAAAAAAAACGCCTCTTTTAGATGTTTTTTGGCACTGCTTCTATGCTTTCCTCAGTTCCCGCGTCAAAATCAGCCCAAAAAAACTGTGTGAACTGGGCCTTACACGACTTCCATACTTGGCCGTATGTGATGACAACCAACCATGCTTCTACAAGTTCCATGTATAACAACCACAAGCAAGGCAGCAAAATCCTAAATGGATGATGACCCTTAAAGCTGCCAATATAGACTAGGGACTATAGGACCTGATAATCCATTCCTGTTAAAATAGTCCCAGCTTAGAAACCATTATCCTACTGTGTGTCTTTCAGCCCTTAGTAGAACCTAAAATCTAAAACCCTCAAGAAAAAGGGTGCAAATGCAAACTAGAATACTAATGTAAATGTGTTATCCTATATATTCCAGGCTACCAATCGTATGTTCATCTCTCATCTAATACATCTATAATGTTCAATTTTTACAATTGTTTGATTGTTCACTTGCATTAACAAATTAAATACACACCCTCTGTTAATTTTGTTGTCTTAAACAGCCATCCATCTGAATAAATAGAAATCAGAAGTCCTCCTAGAGATATCAGCAAATGTTTGAAAAGTAAATTCCTCTTTAAACTTTACCCTAAAGCCATTCTTGGGTTTTTATTCATTATATTGGCTGCATCTGGTACACTGAATACAAGGTACATAGCTTGTTTATATATCTGTCTTATTGCCTTGCCCAAACACAGCCAGATGGAGGCTTTCAAAATCAAATTAATTTCAGATTAATTCAGGTTTGGAGGCGCGCCAGTTTTTTTTCTTCTCATGTAATTTGGATTGAGTCATGAACCTAAAGTTTTAATGATAAAGGTAAAACTGACCATCAAAGATGCCCAAACATATCAATTTCTGAATCACCAAGGTGACTTATTTACTTTCTGTGTTAAGGTGACCTTTATGGTTATCATATTTGTGAGGGAGTTTGCTTACAATGACTAATTTAGTCATATTAAGAATATCACAGTCTATTAAAAATAATTGTATACTTCAAATGACTTTTAAACTTGCATTTTAGATTAGTGAATTCAAGCAAATTTCACGGTATTTTACAGAGTGTAGGTGTTTCCTATTAATTGTGTATCCAGAAGAAGATCACACTTTGTACAAATACAGTAAAATATGGAAGAAAATTTGTCAGTGCTATATTCTGTGTGAACGTAAGTTTAGGCTACAATACAAAGTCAACTATTCAGTGTGAACGTAAGCTTAGGCTACAATACAAAGTCAACTATTCAGTGTGAACGTAAGCTTAGGCTACAATACAAAGTCAACTATTCAGTGTGAACGTAAGCTTAGGCTACAATACAAAGTCAACTATTCAGTGTGAACGTAAGCTTAGGCTACAATACAAAGTCAACTATTCAGTTCAAAAACAATTAAATTCCCTTGCGGCAATATACGGGGGAAAATGCTAATGAAAAAAACCTTAATTTAATACCTAAAGGTTCAGTTTCCACTATGAATTATTTGCTAAACTAACAATTCAATTTGAAACAATGAGGTTTTGCCATCCAGAGCATTTTGCCATTGAGTTTTATTTGCATTAGTCTTGTATATACAGATATTGATGCACAACTTTAACAGAAAAAAAAGCCTGAGATTTAGCTTTTTATGGACAGATGTACAAAAAAAAAGTCCTTTTCAGCATTCCATTAGCGGAGATCTGAAAGCAGTTGCTTTATTGTAAGCCGAACGCTCTAGTTATTGTGAAAGTTGTTCACATACAACTCTTTGAAAACAGGAGCAGAATGCATCCAGACGTGGCAATTGATGGCAATCGTCACCTTCGGCTAATGTGTCTGATTTTTCATATGTCTCGAAGGCATTAACAATGTTCCTTCTAAACGTGCTCCATCAACAAATGGTTTCATAAAACTTTACTAGATATTGGATCTGCATCATTACCATAAAATTACTGATAAGAAATTCTCAACAAATCTAAGGAGCAAATTTTTCTTTGGAAGAAAACCCTCTGACTCAAAAAAAATGAAGATTCTTTTGTCCTTTCTCTGGACATGCCAGACTTCTGGGAATTTATTTTGGGAAAAACAGCTTCAAAACAAAAAACAGAGGGGCAGATTTACTATATACTATCCTAAATTTAGACAGTTTAGAATAAGACTACATGCGCCAAATGTATCGCAGTGGCTCATGCTGGCTAAATATGGTGCAACTTTAGACACTTCTGTCCAACATTGTACCACCTCTTGGTGGTCAACTTTTTTTTTGCACCAAAAGAGTATGCAAATTGGTGCATCTTACGCGTTGCCCCTTATATTTTAAGACACACATCTTGTCGAATAAGTAGCAAACATCTGTTCTTTTTAGCTCATTGATGAATTTTTCTAAAATTATGTGCAACAAAAAAAAAGGTGCAACTTAGGCCAGAATTCTGGCGAAATACCAATAGTGGAACTACCCCAGGGTCTTTTTGTATCAAAGTACAAGACTGAAAATAAAAGCTGCATTTATAGCTTTGGTTATTGCAGCATGTTTCAGCAGATTATGTAATAGTTTCTAAGGGAAAGTAATATACAAAGAGTTTATGAGAAGAGGGCACTACACAGTTATGTTAAGATGGTCAGTGTGGGCCGAATTTCCAATCCAAATTGTTTCCAAGTGTAAAGGGGACATGTGAATCTATCTGTCTGAGAGTTCATGCCCTGTGCTGAAAATAAAATAGGAGTTTACAAGATTAGCTCTTTTTAAAACAATCTATATTACACAATTCAAGCATTATATGCACCCTCTTAGATGTAATAAGCTATAGAACACTCTTAAAGGAGTTGTGCAGGATTAAAAAAAACATGGCTTCTTTTTCCTAGAAACAGTTCCACACCTGTCCGCGGGTTGTGTCTTTTATTGCATCTCCTCTCCATTAAAGTGAATGGGGCTGAGCTGCAATACCACACACAACCTGTGGACAGGTGTGGTGCTATATTTATAATACTGTACAACCACTTTAAGTCCAAAACTATGTCATCAAAAACTGAGCCATTCACTTTCATTGAACACTGACACCTTTCCGTAGCACTACGGAAGGGTGTCAGTGCCGTGGAAATGTTACGGGAATTATGGAACATGTCCTGTTCTTTCGCATTTTGCGGGCCGTGCTCCCATACTTTGTATGGGAGCACGGCCCGAAAATGCGGCTGTCAGTCAGTGGCCGGGATTGCGGGCACGGTCGTGTGCATGGGGCCTAAGGGTATGTGCACACGATATCGACAATTACGGCTGAAATTACGGAGCTGTTTTCAGGAGAAAACAGCTCCTGCATTTCAGATGTAATTGCTCGTACTCGCGTTTTGCAAGGCGTCAATTACGGCCATAATTTGGAGCTGTTCTTCATTGAACTCAATGAAAAATGGCTCAAATTACGTCCCAAGAAGTGTCCTGCACTTCTTTGACGACGCTGTTATTTTACGCGCCGTCTTTTGACAGCGACGCGTAAAATTACAGGTCGTCGGCACAGTACGTCGGCAAACCAACTGAAATTAATGGGCAGATGTTTGCCGACGTATTTGAGCCGTGTTTTCAAGTGTAATTCGAGGTGTAAAACGCCTGAAAATAGGTCGTGTGAACCCAGCCTGAGAAGATCTGCCATAAAAAGAGAATTTACTTTACTAGACATTGAAATTATCTACTTTTGGACAATAACCGTTTTAAAAAATTGTCTCTAGGAAAAATCCCTGACAAAACACACAGGCCAGGCTATAGTAAATCATATTAGCTTTGTAGAGAGCTGGAGGGTTGACTTTGTTCATATGTAGAAAATCCCCTAAATTATAATAAATTTAAATATCATTATTATTATTATTATTATTATTATTATATTAATAATAAGAATAATAATAATAATAATAATTAAAATAAACTCCATTGCCAAAGTGGCTGGGTTCACACACAGTTTTTGCAGGCAGAAAATCTGCCTCAAAATTCCGTTTGGAATTTTGAGGCAGATTTTGCTCTGCCTGCACGCCGATTTTCGCCCGCGGCCATTGAGCACCGGCGGGCAAAAAACCACCGCGAAATACCCTTTCTCTGCCTCCCATTGATGTCAATGGGAGGTCAGAGATGTAAACGCCCGAAGATAGAGCATGTCGCTTCTTTTTCCCGCGAGACGGTTTTTCAGACGCGGTTTCCGCACCAAAAAAGTCTATGTGAACTTACCATACTGTATCCAGATTCTTCAATAAACATTAATATTGATACAGAAGAGATGCAATTACATATAGATTATCTATTGAAGTTTATACTCCGTTCAGAAGTCTAGTGACATTTTTTACCACATTTGTATATTGGAGTTTAGAGAAAATTATAAATACTCAGGCCACTAGCTCATCTCATGATGCAAATGTCAGGCTTAGGAACTGTCAATCTCATAGGATGCCTTTATTATCCTACTTGTTTCCATTGCAATTTGGGTTGCCATGGAGATGCGACAGCCAGTTCCAGAAAATTATAAGATAAATGTCAGGCAGTGATAACAGTGTTAATGAAGCTTCATTGACAGGCAGCTCCATGCTTCAAATAATAAGCTTATTCTCATTAGCATATGGCTAGCTATCAGAAAAATAAATGAATTATGTTCATGGATATTTTCATATATATATCTATATATGTATATATATATATAGATATATATATATGATGTAAATATATACAGATATACACATACAGTATATATATATATATATATATATATATATATATATATATATATATATATATATATCATCATATACACTATGCTGTTTTTGTTCCAAGAAAAACGTATTTAATGTTATATGCAGAACTATATCTTATAAGTGTGTCCACATGTTCCCCGATGGAAAGTTTACTACACCTCATGTTATCAATCTCCCATCTCATAGTAAGTGTTCATATCCATGCACATAAATACATGAGTATCTTCAAGTTCTTTCTATTTTTGCTGCTGATATGATAGTAAATGCTATTATTATTCTTTCTACTCTAGCCAGTAGCGTAACTACCGCTGTAGCAGCAGTAGCGGCTGCTACGGGGACCGCGGCATGAGGGGGCCCGTGTCGCCCGCCGGCACGGGCCCCCACCATGGCCGGAGGCTCCGCTAGCAGCCGCTATGGCTGCTACAGCGGAACGCCACTGAACAGTACGGTATCTCCCCGCTCTGCCATTAAGCAAAAGACATGTATCCCCTATCCACAGGATAGGGGATACATGTATGATCGCTGGCAGCGACAGGGAGAACGGGGGACTGAAAGTCCCCTGAAGTTCTCCATCACAAACCTCGGACATCCGGGGTCTGTGTCGGCAGCTCCGTACAAATGAATGGAGCGCCGGTCCCGCTTGTGCGCATCCGTGACCAGCGCTCCATTCATTTCTACAGAGCTGCGCAGACGCCAGAAGTCAGAGGTTAGTCATGGAGAACTTCAGTGGGACTTTCGGTCCCCCGTTCTCCCTATCGCTGCCAGCGATCACACATGTCTCCCCTATCCTGCGGATAGGGGATACATGTCTTTTATTAGGACACACTGTAGGTCGCAGTTTTTTGGGAGGGGGGACGCTGTATGGCGTTCCCTACAGGGGGGGGGGGCTGTATGGCGTTCCCTACAGGGGGGGGCTGTATGGCGTTCCCTACAGGGGGGACGACGCTGTATGGCGTTCCCTACAGGGGGGGGCGCTGTATGGCGTTCCCTACAGGGGGGACGCTGTATGGCGTTCCCTACGGGGGGGGGCTGTATGGCGTTCCCTACAGGGGGGGGGACGCTGTATGGCGTTCCCTACAGGGGGGGACGCTGTATGGCGTTCCCTACAGGGGGGCTGTATGGCGTTCCCTACAGGGGGGGGCGCTGTATGGCGTTCCCTACAGGGGGGATGCTGTATGGCGTTCCCTACAGGGGGGGCTGTATGGCGTTCCCTACAGGGGGGGCTGTATGGCGTTCCCTACAGACCCCCCTGTAGGGAACACCATACAGACTCCCTGTAGGTAACGCCATACAGTCCCCCCTGTAGATAACGCCAGACAGCCCCCTCTGTAGGGAACGCTATACAGCCCCCCGTAGATAACTCCATACAGCCCCCCCTCTAGATAATGCCATACAGCCCCCTATGTAGATAGCGCCATACAGTTCCCCCTGTAGATAGCACCATACAGACCCCCTGTAGATAGCGCCATACAGCCCCCCTGTAGATAGCGCCCTACAGCCCCCCTGTAGATAGCGCCATACAGCCCCCCCCTGTAGATAGCACCATACAGCCCCCCCTGTAGATAGTGCCATACAGCCCCCCCTGTAGGGAACGCCATACAGTCCGTCCCCCCCTGTAGGGAACGCCATACAGTCCCCCCTGTAGGGAACGCCATACAGTCCCCCCGTAGATAACGCCATACAGCCCCCTCTGTAGATAGCGCCATACAGCCCCCTCTGTAGATATCTACAAAGGGCTGTATGGCGTTATCTACAGGGGGGCTGTATGGCGTTATCTACAGGGGGGCTGTATGGCGTTATCTACGGGGGGCTGTATGGCGTTATCTACAGGGGGCTGTATGGCGTTATCAAAAGGGGGGGTTTGTAAAAAAGGCACTATCTACAAGGGGGGGTTGTGTGACACCCAGGGGAGGGGGGGCCCTAGTCAAAAGTTTGCTATGGTGCCCAGTCTTTCCTAGTTACGCCCCTGACTCTAGCAATTAACTTGAATTTTTTTAAATCATGTACACAGTGCGGTGCGGTATCACAGACTTGCTAAAATTCTCAGAGCAGAGGAAGTACCAAAATTCTCCTCTCTGCAAATTAACCCTGCAAAGTACAGGATTTGAAATGTGTGGTAAATATAAGGATGGCTTAGGGGCTGTTCACATCACATTTTTTTTTTTACGTTTAGCATGTATGTCAGGAAAGCTCACACTAAATGTATCCATAGGGCTTTATTGTCAGACGGAGGGCGAAAGTATGTCCTTTTGACCTCCATCTTGCCGGTATACGTCAGTGTACCACAATAAAAGGTATGGAATAGCGCAGTAGATTACACTATTCCATCCCCTGGAGTCCACTAAAAAAAAAAACTATACACTAAACATATAAAAAAAAATATTCCACTGTGTAGTTAAATGGATACGTCAAATGGATACCAGCTCACACTGCTGCCGTAACTGTGTTGTACGTTTTTCTCTATCTTTAAAAAAAGGGGACTGTGTGTATATATATATATATATATATATATATATATATATAAATAAATGGATAGCATTATAGCCTGTGGGCACCTATCACAGCCTACATTTAACGGCTTATACATCAAACGTAAGCCAAAATCCGTGATGTAAACGTCCTCTTACAAGAAAATATGAGCTAACTGTTATTTATTGTTGTATAAAAATGCCGTTTGAAATGGTTACAACAATTGGTATGTAAATCTGAAAATTTTACATGTTTATTCCTTCCTGCAAATACTTGTAACAGGATGGTGGTCTCATTTTTCTTTATAAAGTTAATTTAGTTGATCGCCAATGCCTTTCTGATTTTTCATGATTTCCCTTTATAAAAGAGGATGGCCATGAAAACAATAGACAAAGTGCTGGTTGGGCTCGGTACACAACGCATCCAGCGATTACGTTCACTCAGGTGTATGCAACTCTATGCCTGTACGCTAGCCGTTGACTCACATAAAAACAACAACAAAATATATCGTGCATAGAGTTGCCTACACTTGCATTGAAAAGTGTAAAGTGTAGTTGACTTCTCTTTCATTACAGTTGAGGCTGAGGTATTCCAACATAAATTGGCCAAATATATGCCCAAAGGACACTCTTTAGGCATATATCTAACTATACACCAAGAATTTCCCAACATATACACCAAGTTAAATGCCAAAATGTGATGTGAAGCTTAGAGGGATAATTAAGTACAGACATGTCCTTCCTTATCTTTTCTCATATTTCAACATATTCTGAGATGTGTGGCATGAAATCACCATTTTTAAAAAAAACATGATTTCGTGATAACCTGTCATGATATGTCTATACTATATATGTCTATGTGTAGCCACCGAGTGGTTATGATGTGAGATATAATCAGTCAATTGTTTTGCTAGCATGTTGCGATGTTGTGTTGAATTTGTTTCATGATAAATTGAAGACCTTAACCAAATTTAAGCAAAACTAAGGGTGGACACATTTGTATTAAGTCCAATAGACTTGTGTCCAGAGGAAGGAGAGGCTAATAGGTAAATGTTTCTAAATGTGAATGTAGAAAGCAGATGTCTAATGACAATGCCAACTGCTGGAATGATACTACAAATATGGGAGCCATGTAAAAGTTTCACAACTGCAGTGTGGGTATCCTTGGTTAACAAAAAAGGGAAAAAGGTTGACATTTTAATACAGTTCTACCTGAAGAGTATGCAATATCAGACTAAGCTGCAATACCAGTCACAACCCATGAGAATTAGAGGCGCCGTTTCTGCAATAAATATACAACTTCTTCTTGGTGAATATTCCAAAAACATAGCTAAAATATTTGCATACAATCATATTTTTCTTTTCTGTTAAACATTATCCAGCATAAAACTTTCTTCTATATACAGTCAAGCTGTACAATAAAAGGAAATGGAAAATGTAGGGGGTTTTTTTCTGTCGATTCTTTGAAAAAAAATGCACATTCTGTGATCAAATATGTGCAGGAAATATAATCTGTGGGACTGACTATATAGAATATTCAAAGGACAGGACGGGTTATCTGTGCCTGTCCTTTGTTATCACAATGGTGATAAATGACTTCCACCTGGAAAACAGATCACATTTGCACCGAGAGAACCCGGCTCTCGTCTTGAGTTATTGCTAATTAACGCAGGTGTTGGAAAGGACTAAGATTCCATTATTGTAATGGTCAGTGTGATTGTGATTGATCCCTACTCCCTACATGTGAAGAGTATTAACTGTCCTGGTTTCATTGCATCGGCCTCCTTTAATAGAACAGTGCCCAAGATAGCTCTACCAGTGCAATGCAAATAGAGCACAGTTTAGTTTGTCATGTCATTAATCATGCCGTGCAAATCAGCTTTAATCCTCAAAGGAAGTTGTCAAAATGCGATTCAGATTCTACACGGTTTTAGGCAGAGATTCTACACTTGAGCTGCCTGACAAAGCTCGGAAGTCTAAGGACTGTTGGACTGTGTATACATCCATTTATTCATAGTCTGATAGCTACGAAAACATTATTTCAAATCTTGCTCCACTCCAACATTTATTATGATCATATTACACCCAGTGATGAGAAAAGTACACTGGGAAGTAAAACATATCATCAAGCTGAAAGTATTGACACTTCAGATATCTGCTGGAATCATTTCAGTACATTCTGGCTGAAAAAAGAATGACATCTTGTAATCTAATTTTGTCATCAAAGCCTAGGTATATGATGCAGTAGTAATAAAATAGGAAATTCATCAGAGAAGTGTGAGGAGCTTTTCTAGAAGCAGCTAATAGTGGGTTGACAATAATATTACTGAATATTGAAGAGCTATTTAAAAAATACTCATACTTATTTACCCTTTAGACCAAAAGCATAATTTATACATTCAACTTAAATAGCAAAGCGGTGGAGTTTATTTCTAGAAAATGAATCAACTTTCTCCATTAGCTAAATCACCTTATGAAGACAACCACTTTTCATATTGAAGCTGTAGCAGCGATCAGTTCTGGCTCATCAAACCCCCTGCTGGGCTAAATTACCATCGGCTATACATTTTCCCTGCAGCGGCCACTGCAGGGGAAATGCAGTATTACATGCATTTATTCAAATGAATGGCCGACCATGTAATACATGGATGACACTTATTCGGTCTGGCTGATCCACTCAGTACCCCTCTTCATAGTGTCCATATCCCCTAATAGAGCACATGGACAGGGGTTATCTTTGTGAAACAACCCCCTAAACTACTGATACTGACAATAATATGCCTTCTTTGGGATACACGATTTCAGTACCAGCTCTTGTCAGCACTGTGTTTTCTCTGTGCCTTATACCTGCATGCTGTTCAACACACACATAGTAGTAGGGCTGGTCTTAGGTTGGATGGTTCCTTGTGCAGCACCTTCTATTAACGTCTCAGCCGACTTATGGTGTACCATATAGTTCCCAAATAATGCAATGATACGGTGTACAAATAACCATACCATACAGTGCGGTAAGGTGCCCAAATAGCGCAGTTACTTAAATAATAATGCCCAATCAATAAACTATGGAATGGTACTGGATCCAGTATACTTGCCCTTTTCCATAGATTAGGGAACTACTACTGTATGGATGGGATCGAGGATGTAAGTTCCAGGTGCCCAGACTGTCAGGAAGAGCGGTGCCCCATTCTGTAGTGACAAGTGATGCACCCCCCCCCCCCAGGGACAACAAGCTCATAAATGCTATTTCAGATGGGAGCAAGGAGAGGAGAATACACAGAAGATGGGTCCGCAGGAAGTTCAGTTCATTTAAGGTACATTCTAGCTCAGGATGTGAGCTGCTGTGGAAAGGATGAGATCCCCATAGAAGTGATAGCTATGGTTGTTGCAACCTTTGGACTTCCTACCATTATAACAGAGAGACAATGGCTTATAGTTAAGAAACACTAATATCATTTATGTCCATATCAGCGCATACAGTACCTTGTGAGTTTTTATAATTTAAGGGAAATACTTTAATAGAATAGGATTTAGGATACGTTTTTGCTAGCATATAGAGCACTTACATCATCCCATTACTTTACTTTCAGGGGTTAACTCCAAAAATGACTAATCATTACAGTTAAATACACAGTTTCCATTTTTCTAATATATGATACCTGCGTTTTCATTAACAAGAAAATAATTGTAATAAAATCAAGGCCCTTGGTTCATAATGTTCAGGCTATACAATAATTGGCTTGTAAATCAGGAAAAATCACACACCACGGTATATTACTGGACCTTACTTACAGTTAAATATGGAAAGGACACCCCAGAGAGATAGTTATCTTTAAACCAGCAGCGCCTGGCTGTTAATTCTGAGCTGCCCGTGAGTGAATAATCTGACTGTACATGGTTATAAATGAGATCTTGCCACATAGATGAATGGAAGTGTTCGCTATACATTGGACTGTAATATTGACTCACATTTTTGCAGTTTTAATGGCCTTATTTGCAAAGCGGACAGCTAATATGTGCCATTTATTTCTTGGGAGACGAAAGAAAGGTTATGCAGCCAAACTGTCACATTAAAATCTCAGTGCTCACAGCATATGTTGACAAATGGGCATTTTTAATTTTGTAGCCATCATGCAGAAACAACACCAATTATTGTTTCCAGCATGTAGCAAAACCATTAGACTATTATCTCTGCTGACTTTTTATAAATGATCTCCTGTGTTCACCTACAGAAACTAATGATCCAGGTTCATATTCCTCTGCCTTTTCAGACCATGGATCAAACGTGACCCACTTTCCTGTAATATTTCCCTGTCAATGCCTTTCTATTAGTCATGAGCAACATAAAGAGAGACTGCGCTATAAGAAAAAAGAAAGAGAAAGGAGCAAGGACGGGAGAGATGGTGGCAGAAATTTAAAGAACAGAAATATATCATTAAAAAGACTGGTCGATCTGCTATAGTTATAGCTTTTATTAGGGGTGAAACTCTGTTGAATTTAAAAACCCATATACAAACCCATGTCAATGTTTATGCAGATTAGTGAGGTTCACTTTTCTTGGGGTCCTCGCACCACTCTAATTGAAATGTTTTTCCATTGCATTCCAAGCTACAATGACCCTTTAGCAATGGCTGGCTTTTTCCATAAGTTAGAAACTCCACCACAGCACCTGTCACCCGCAGGGCGCACACCCTGTAGATGACTCTGATGCAGGTTGAGAAGAATGCTAGGTCTACTTACAAAAATGTTAGTAAATGAGCAGTGAGACATTTGTATGTGTTGGAGAAAGTGGCTAAGGGGCTTCATAAATATGGAGTTTACCTCGAAAGTCATATTTTCCAATGTATTTATGCCAGAAAGTGGTGGTAATACATTGATAAATCTGTTCCACTGACCCTATACTCCAGTTAATCAGTGGGCACCTCTCATACAGGAACTCTGGAAATCAAAGGGACACAGAAAAGCAGCAAGGATTATGTAAAAGTATCCTATTTATATTGATAGGAGGCAAATATATATATTTTGAAAATAACTCGATTTCCAGAACTAGATTGTAGCTGGACATAGGAAAAATAATCTCTTTTTTATTTCCACCCCTGATTTGACAAGTTTGAAAGTTAACATGCATCTAAAAAATGTCTGAGAAAGTTATTAAACCAATACAAAAGAAAACGCATAAGAAAGAAAACATGAAAGAAACTGAGAAAGTAAAAAAAAAACACAATAAATGTATATTTTCCCTGTCGAAAAACTTTACAAGATTCTACTTTATTTACATTGTAGAGAACAAACAATAAATGTGTTTTTGAAGACAACATTTGCTCTTAAACCGTTTTTAGAACGATGCCAAAGGCTACCAGGCCTTTCTAATATTCATTTGTCTCCCTTGTTCTTTCTTATGCAAATGTTTGTATACAGTAATGATTTTCATTTATTTTCCTTGTCCTGTTTTCAGGAAAGATGCAAATGCAAAGCAGTCTTTTTTAAGCACAATTCCCCTGCCAGGGAAAGGAATGATTAAATGTTTTTGCATTAGTCAGTCATTTTTATTTAACAATTTCCCAGTTTATCACCTTGGTCATACAGCATGACTACAAAACTCTGTGCTAGACTCAACCAAAAACAACTAGAACAAAATAAATAATGATACTATGTAAAGGATACAGAATGGACGTGTAGTCATAGTATGTTCTTTTCTACAACCAACGTGAATCATTCCAAACATTCATGAATAGAAATATTCTAAAGAAGGTGTATGAGGTTCAAAAAAGGCTCTGTTTTTTTTTTGGGTCTGAGAAACAGCGCCACTCTTGTCCATTGACTTTATATGGTATTACAGCTAAGCCCGTTTTTCTATAGTCCTCAACCTCTCATATAATACTCAGACAATACAAAAAAAAACATGGTCAAAAATTATGGAAATTATTAATCGATACCATAAAGTGTTTTTTTTTTTTTTTTTTTAACGCCAAGTAAATACTAATATTCTTTGTAATCTGATCAGAACCTATGGATTATTACAGTCTAATGTTTATATGATTGGCGTTGCAGTACTGAGTAATGTTATGATAAACATTGGTATATGGAATGTATATATGTGTTTGACTGCTTTATAAATATATTAGGGGCAGGTCAGTAAACCTGGTCTACTGGTCATTAGTGATCCAGTTATAGTCCTGAAGGTCTTATTTATAGCTGGCGCCTGTTGATCTACAAATTGAATAAATGAAGGTAAACTGCAAGTTCCATCAGAGAAAAGAAGACACAGCAGACTTTGGTTAATGTGTGTCTGAAAAGCAGCTTACAGAAAATAAAACAGACTATGGAGACCTGACAGTGAAATTGGGAAATCAAAGTGTTTACTTAAGTCAGCATCTGCAAAAACGTCTTACAGAAGCAGAGCCTCCCTTCCTGGTGCGTTCGGTGTCTGAACAAATTAGTTACTCGTTCACTCATCACTACACATGGCCACCGCCTGAAGCCCATATTCATCCTTCAGTCCTTTTCCATGCTCATCTTCACTTATGTAACATCAACAAAAACCAGGTTTTAACCATTTGTTAAAATTCACTTAGCAGTTTTCCGCAAATATACACATAAACAACCGGTTCCTTCGGAAAGAGTTACATATAAGATGTGCCACCAAGGTCAGCTACTTTTCTCGCTGAACGTCTCAGCTTCTGCTTCTACATTTTAGAATTACTTCCATTAAATCAGATTGTGCTTATTCACCCAGCACTATGGGATCAGTTCTCAACTGCATGTAAAACAGCAACATTCCTTCTTAAAAAGCATAGTAAAAAGGAAATCAAGTGTAGCTATACATCCTTGAGTTGTCCTCTTTTTAATTCTGTTATATACTTCAATTCAGCTATTTCATGGCATTTTTTCTGCCTTCCAATGAGCGCCGATTGACAAATCACCCGTTTTTCTCCATTTAAACGCAGCAATGATCGGTATGTATGGGGACAAACAATCTATTTGAATCTTATTGACAGCACGGAGAGATGTGCTACCGAAAAGCGACCATTTTCTGGGCTGCAAAATAGATCAGATCAGTGGACAAATGAGCTAATCTCTGCCCTAGGGCAATGAACAGTTTATATGATTGCTCGTCCGCTCGATCATTGGTCCGTGTTAAAGGCCTTTAGTTATATCTCTTCCTGGGAGAACTAGGAGATGACCAATAGTCGCCATAATAGCACTCACTGGGGTTGGCATACAACTTCCCTAGACTATTTATGTGTCGTTACAAGGTAGAAATGCCATAGAGGAGTCTTGGAAAGTTGGCTGATGACCCAATATTGCTTCCATATAAGTTGGCACACGGTTTTCCTAAACAAATAAATAACTGAGAGAAACAGCTGAAGGACAAATATTTCCAAGTGGGTTTTAGCATCTTAGAGGAAAAGTCTGTCTTACTAACAATCTAGCCTAATATTTCACTTTCCTTTGGACTTGGATGGGGTGAAGTTTTTTTTTCTTCTTCATAGAGTTTTCTATTCTGTCTGCAGATGACAAATGAGCATTTTCTAATACATTCATCTAATACATGCTATCATTTCTTAACCTTATATCTCTTCTTTCAACTATTGTGTTCTATTATTCCTTCCATTGGCCTACAAACATTTGTCATATAAAGAAACAATACTTTCTATCCAACTGTTTTGGACAACTTCCAATTTGCCTTCTGTTACATTCCCAGGCAAAGAACTAGCAAATGCCTGGAGTAATTCTTCTTAAATCTGACAATTCTCACCTCCTCTTCCCCTGTTTTAGACGTCCTGGGACTGCACACTCCTGGACTGGGTTTACATGCTGTAATTCTTATCTACTAGGTTACTATGATGATTGCATAAGATTGTATAATGGATATTTTATAAGGTGAAGAATCCATTATAATCCTAATCAGTGTTTATCAGCATAGGAATGAATGGCCTCCTATTGTCATAGTCAGTGATAGGGCCGGATTAATTTAATTTGATGGCAACACTTATTGACAACCGAAAACAATTGTTGTAGGTCATTTCCACGCATCAATGGTCTCTAGATTTGTCATAATTAATCAGATCACATGAAAAAAATTGCAGCATGTAAACACATCATTAATTATTTTCCATAGCATCAACTTGCGCTGGGAGTTTTAAGTATTTTCTTATCACTACTTTAGAGATATCACAAAGCACAAGATTGACCTTTGAGATATTTCTTTATTTCCCCTTTTAGTAGCCTAACATGATTATTATCTTATAACAGATGACCTTGTGACACTATGTATAATGAAGTAGAGCATACATGTGTTTCCTAAAAACAACGGCTTTTTACACTTCGGTCACAGTTCCACCTAGGGCTGGATAATTGGACATTATAATGTAGATTTTAGGAGCCAGTTAGATCACTTTAAGTGCATATTTGACTTTATTAAGTTGTCGAACAATAGGACCAGGACCAGATTTCTTGACTGTTACCCATACCTTTCAGTGTCACTTAAAAGGATTATCCCATAAATTATTTTCATACCAAATGTCCTGATAGTTTTTTTTTTTTGCTTCCATGTGTCCCCCTCGGCCGTGCTGTTAATCTGTGCAGCAGGGGCTCTGAACATGATCTGTCTCCATCCCCCGCTGGCAGCTAAAGATATAGTCCCTTCTTTCTTCCCCTGCAGAAGGAGTCTCGTCAGCTATAATGCCATGCTATTGCCGAGGCTCTGCTCCTTCCCTGACAAGCAGGGAAATAAGCTATTTCTATTTGCTGCTTTGCGTGACCAGAGCATTACTATGCAGAGACCTGTCTGTGGGGAGAGTAACTGACTGAGCATGTCCACCAGAACTCAGCTCATTAGGTTTATGTGCTCTACGCTATACATGTAGCCCCAAACTACGTAGGTAAACATCACAACTCCTAACTGGATGTTTTTTTTAACAGCATGTAAATTACAAATATTGTTAAGCTCTATACAATATGATATTTCATGGTGGGACAACACATATAAATATGAACTTTCATAACTTTCCAATTATTATACAAATAATTGTGAATTAAATAAAAATTGACAATACATGTGCACAATGCATCACTATAGGATCTGCCAGTTCATACATTATTGTGACCACCTAAAACAGATGTTTTTCTTTAAAAATGGAAGGACACAGCTCTACCCTTTAGAGAAAAGTTCTCCGCAAACTCCACTTATCTATTTACTAGCCTTGGCAGGTCTTTTACTCAAACTTAGATATGTCTGATCACTGCAGGGGAATAGAATGACATTCATTCTCAGTCCCACAAAATGGACTTTATAATGGATTTCTATAGGCCCAATACTTTGTTCCCTCAGGATATATGTACAGCTAGTGGCATCCGGCTTGTTTGATACAAGTGTAGATGTTTATGGAGTCATTTGGCTGATGTTATCAAAAGTGTATAGCCAGCGCGAGAGGTCCCTATAAGGTATTAACATTAAAAAACTTCACTTTGTAATAAACCTCATATTATATGCGTGATCTAATTATTCTTCATGTGTAGACTATTGCAACAGAAATGTTCTTTATTGCCTGTTTGGTGTCAAGGTAATTGAGAACTAGGCTAATCATTAATTATGCATTAAGCTAATAGTAAAGAAGTATAGGCAAGTAATGTTATTCTCATTTGCAGTCTGGAGATTGCTTACCATGGGCTCATTTTGTGTTCTGGAGGGAGCCACTTATAATCAATATTTCATTGTTTTGTACAAATTGTATTTTAGAGAATTTATCTGAATTACATATTTTATTTTTAACACGGTCTGGATTTTTTACGCCTACAAAGTCCAGACATAGCATTACAATAAACACGCAAATATTTTAAAAGAAAGCTTTATCAGCCTTCAATTGAAGTACGCGAAGTACATAGTACAGTAATTCCCAGACTGAGCATTGAAGTCCATTGTCAGTGACATCTATTCCCTGTACATTTCTTTATGTGGTCCTCTGGTTTCCAGTTTTCTTGAGCAGTTATCAAGGTGACAGTTTTTATTTCTTGCCTTTTTGGACCGATTCCCACACAAGACATTTTTCCTTGTACACTTGTAAAATCTTACTAGTTTTTCTATAATAATATATTTTATATATACACCAAAAACTCCGGTGCCTATTACCTCCAAACAACACATATTTTATTGAAAATCCTGACGTGCATTGTGCAAAATATGGGATGAAATTCAGCAAAGCGTAAAGAGGAGCCTTCAACCCTACATGACTTGTGTACAGAACACTGAATGACTGCAGGGTAAGAAGCAGGACATAAAGCTCTAGGGTACAAGTACTTTACATTACGTGTTCAGACGTGAATGTTCCTCCAGAAAAAATATACAGTGTAGTAGTGTGTGATGGCTGACTTGAAAATCTATATAACGAACTGCAAAAATAATGGTCGCTGCTGAGTCTAATTTCTACTCTAATTATCTATAAAATTAGTATAATAATTGCTTCAAATGACTCAGCTGCAAAGTGGTTCATACAATGTACAGAGTGGCAAATCCCTCCATTCTAAGAATCTGTGAATAGTCCAGCTCATAGACTCTCCCCGTGCCATAGAGATATGTACTAAGATTAGGTCGGATTCTCCTTTAATTGAATCACTAGTAATGTAAGCAAAATAATAGAACAAAGTAGAGCTGCCATTAAAAAGCAAAGGGCCATGCAAAATTTTGTTATATTATTGTTATTATTGCAATTATTTTTGAGAAATGTTCTAGCACTCCAAAACACAATTTTTACATTATGTTTTTATTTTATGTGCAGATCAGAGTTTAAGGAGAGTCTGAAGTTTTTATTCTAAATAAAGATGACTGAAATGAGCACATCATTGTGTACATCACATCCAGGATGAGACGTGTGTACATATAGTTCTATGTAGCCATACTTTGTACTGTCCCGGATATCTGCATCCAAAAGCTAAATTGCATCGTAAGATAAATTACAATGTCTGAGCACATGAGCAACAAGTCCGCTACACGTCCGCAACAGTCAGTGTATGCTGCGGACACCAAATTCCGCACCGCAGCCTATGCTCCGCAGCAGAATTGTCCGCAACGTGTAAACGAACCCTACTAAAAAGCTGTGGAAGACAATGGAGAAACGTGTACGCTGCAGATTTCTGCTGTGGACTGTCCGCAGCGAAATTCCAGAGCAATTCCGCCACGTCTGGTCATGCCCTAACGCCTCATGCACACAACCGGATTAAGGCTTCATTCGACCTTTGAGTTTGAACTATGGGGCCCTACCGTAACTCTGTATGCCACCGATTTCACATAGAGGTCTTTTCTATCAGATTCCACATCAACTTAACAGAAAACAAATTGTGGCAATCTCTATCAGTTGCAGTATTAGGCCTAATTCACACGAGCATGTTCGGTCTGTGATATACGGACCACATATCGGCCACTTTTCCCGGACGGAACACAGTGCAAGGAGTCGGGCTCCTAGTGTCATACTTATGTATGATGCTAGGTGTCCCTGCCTCCCCGCGGAACTACTGGCCCGTACTGAAAACATGATTACAGTACGGGACAGTTTTCCCGCAGTGAGGCAGGGACACCTAGCATCATACATAACTATCATGCTAGTAGCGTTCGTCCCTGCACGGTGTTCGGTCCCGGAAATACTGCCGACATACGGTGCATATATCACGGACCGAATACACTTGTGTGAATTAGGCCTTATGCAGATACCCTTCCTTAGAAGCATTGTTTCTAGGGGAGAATATCTCCCAAATATGGCACCGTAAAGAGGCACATTGAATGCCTGAATTAAGCCTAACATACTAACTCATTCCTTAGCCTAGTGTCCTGTCATTTTAGTCTACAATTGTTCCTGCAGTTATACTGTAGTTTTCCCAGATGCCCCGATTACCCATAACCACTTTATATTTTGACACTTGAAATCTTTAGATTGGAGGTCCATGGATGAGGATTAAATTGCCTTTACTGAACTAATAAGGGTTCATGTGGTTTCTTTATTTATCTAGTACGCACAGCTATATACTATTGATTGTGGTGTATTGATAAATTATTCAGAGCCATTGTCCAGCTTACTTGAGGTGTTCTTAATTGGTTACATTCATACTGCTTTGAAACATGCAATTTGTCTTAAGAAATAATTCATATAGAGCAAGTTAAAGGCACAATTTCCCCAAAAGCTTTTACAAACAAGATTTTATTTTTTTCATATCTAGAATTTATGTGAGATTGTGATTTAGGTTATAAATTTCCTTGCTGGGGATAGGAAAGTGAGACATTAAAAACAGGACAATCAATGCATTACTGTGAACATGTAAAACTCTTTCAATCCCATGATTGGTCACTTGTAATAATGTCATTAATAAACTAGAGGTACAGTATTTCCACAGTGACTGCATACGCTTCTGTGAACATCATGCTGGAGTCTATAGGTGATGCTCGGAGAGATTCACAAGATGTTATACTGACTCCACTAGGACCAGTGTAAATCTTTAACTTGTAGCCTAGATGAAATATTCTCCTTGTTTTATCTGTGGCTCGATTTATACTATTTCACAGTAAGCATATAACATGTTTTGAAATGTTTTCTGATGATAATTTGCAATTCTAAGGAATGACTGGACACAATGTAAACAAAATAAAATGCACACATATATATATATATATATATATATATATATATTATTTTTTTTATGTGAGGTCTTTATTTATCCTGCTCAACCATTTTTTGCTTATTCTGGTCTATGCAGGTAACAGTTGCAGGGTAACCTACACTAATGGCAGACATTTGGCCTCGTTCTCACAGTATGAAAAAATGCGAGCAAAAACGTTGGTGTTTTTTTTAATGTAACATGCATTTTTATGGCATTTTGACGCGTGTTAAGTGGCCATACATAGTACATGCTGCGTTTTGATAACAAAAACACCACTGACCCCCCAAAAAACTGTGTTTATAGACATTCTCATAATTTATGATAGATATTAAACTAACATTTGCCTGCAGCGTTAATGCCCCAAAAAACGTGCAAAAAAAGCCACTGCAAATATGCCAAAACACTTTTTGTGAAACCATCCTCAAAGTCCTACCATGAGTTGACATCTCCTGATCCTTCCTACTGCTTTGCCTATGGGACAGTCCAGCATTGCATCCTTGTATCAGAAAGTTCAGGGTGAACAGGGCTACATGGTGAACATTTCAAATGTGATGCAGTGCATGGAATTTATGAAGGTCAGATACAAAGGAGAAGTGTACGAGTAAAATGATCACATATTGATATAATAAAATATGATTATTCTCTATTAATACTGTATACATAAAGGAATACATAATGTATGGGATACTCCAGGAATGTCTCCTTAAACATGTTTATTCTGTATAGTATACTTGGTGTTGGTGAAGCCTATTGTAAATTTCGGTATAAATAGAGATCAAGGAAATAAGACAAATGTAACAAAATCTTTTCAAGTACAGAAGAGAAGAAAAGCGTGGCTTGTTTTAACTGAAATAGCGAAGTGTTTCAACAGCAAATTTTTACAAGCGTTAAAGAGTGGAGCTCAGTTTCATAGTATCCGCCAAAGTTTTTACCACTACAGTAGCATCTCCCATTGTAGCGATACATTTGGCATTAACTAATTATTTTACTGAAGAAAGCCGCCTTGTACAGGAGATGTACGGGCTAATATGGATTTGTTGATTGCTTAGAGAAGTCACTTGAAAAGTAACAAGTAATTTGTGTTCCTTTTACATGTAGCTATGAAGGCAGGAGTGCAGCTGGATGGAATCAGTACAAAAAGAATGTAATTTATTTAGTATTAATTCGTACTTTGTTTAACAGGCAATTTCAGAGCACCATAAAAGCCTCTTTAATTTGTCTCCATGTAATATAAAGCAGATGTACTCTGTTAATAAACTGATTTGTTAAGCAGTACACATTATTTGAGCGGTTTTCTTCATTAGAGAAGACATGTCAGGGAAGCTTGTGTGCTGTTCAGATTTACCGAAATAACAGCAGTTTTGCCATTAAAACACAGATGGGCATATTTAACACTGTAGTGCTCTGAGGGTGCTTTCACACGTAGCGAGCACCATTCTTTTTTCACTATGGCAAATTACCGCTCATTTTGACCGCAAGGCTTCTACAGGTAAAATATCTGTAAAGGCTGTGCAGCTAATAATTGAATTTAAAAACTGGAGCTATTCGTGATAAAATACACACGGTTTTGCAGAGTGGGAATTGGCTGAACGGAAAAAAGACAATGCAATTCTGCACATGTAAAAGAACCCTGAACTATGCATACTTAAAGAGGTGGTCTAGTTGGGGAAACCCATTCTCATATTTCTTATTTGGGAATTCTGAGTCAAAGGGGTTATCCAATTAATCATTTTCATACCAAAATGCTAGAAATGCTATTAATGCCTGTTTCAAAGTAATTAGCATTGTTTCTACCACAAAAAAAATACCTCTTTGATCATATTTTGCTTCCAGGTGTTCTCCTTGGTGCTGCTGCTAATCTGTGCTGCTAGGGGAGGGGCTCTGAGCAGAATTAGTCTCCTTCCCCCTCTGGCAACTAAAAATATAGCCCCTTCTTGCTTCCCCAGCAGAAGAAGTCTCCACAGCTATACTACCATGCTACTGAAGGGGCTCTGCTGCTTCCCTGACAAGCAGGACAGAAAGTTATTTTAATTGACTGCTCTGCAGCGAACAGAGGATCACTATGCATAGAACTGGCTGTGGAAGAGTGACTAAGCAAGCGTTTCCAGCAGCACTCAGCTTATTAGGTGGAAATGCACACTACTATATACTTTGAACACCACATGGCGCCATTCTATGTAAGTAAATATCATAACGCTTCAATGGATCGTTTTTTTAACAGCATGTATATGGCAAACATTGTTCATTTTTTATGATCTATAAAATGAATATGACATTTATTGGTGGGAAAACCCCTTTAATAGAGAAGAGTCCTTTGTTCAGGATCCTAATCTTTTGGCCAGAGTAAAAAATGGTTATAAAGGACATGTCCTGTATTACACAGAAAACCCGTTGATTCCCCTTATGGTGGCACTGCAGAGAAATTAAACTCTTGCTGCCAGGTTTTACATATTACAGCTGATCGCGGGGGGTCCAAACAGGGGGAACATTTTTTTATCAGCTTATTGTCAAGGCATCCTTTTAACAAGTAGGAATTACCCGAAGTGAACCATTAACCCTTAAGATAAAAGAAAACACCAGTAAACAAACGTCCTACTCTCCACTACTTTCAAGTCTTAAAAATTTGATTCAGCTGTTTTTGACCTTCTGTCACTGCTGGATTACAATCCCAATAGTCACTCCACTAATAAGTTTTTTTCTTTAAAGAGGTTCCACTAAATGATAACACTGTAAAAAACATTCTGAAAAACTATTTTGTCACTGAAACCGGATCGAAAAGACTGTACCTACAGGTGCTACTATATCTATTTACATAGAGCATGTCCAATATTTACAGAACCCTCTCTAGTCTTGCCTAGCCATATTGTTACACAATGAAAACTGGGGACACTGAGTAGGTTCACTGATATAAACTGTTTGTTTGTCCTGGAGAACCCCTTTACTCCTCCTTCGCACACCCTTTTTTAAAATGCATGTAATAAAACAACATATGTTTCAAGCTTTTTTAATGGTGTTTTTTTACATGTGTTTTTGCTGCTGTTTTTGAAATCCTATAGAGAAGTCAATAGGAAAAACGCCCAAAAAAACACAATACCTAGAGCATGCTGGATTTTGTTAAAAAAAAAAACACCACTATCCATAAAAATGCAAAAAAACCAGATACAAACCAAAATGCTGGGTATGTAGACTTTCACATATTTTACTATGACATTTGGCCGCAGTATTTTTGGCCAAAGAAAGGAAGCAGGGAAAAACATCACTGAAAACACAAGTAAACACTGTGTGTAAATCCAGCCTTAAACATATGATACCAGTATTTTTTTCGAGAAAAAAGGCGCCTCTCCCACTCCTATTCTACTTATTAGTTTTGATGGCCCCGTTACAGCAATCTCACTGTCTAGTCTTGTTCATGCAGACCTGCCCAAGAGCGTCTGTCCACAATGATCATAGCAAGCCACAGGTTAACCCCCTTACGCTCTGTATTGTATGTAATGCAGGCCTGCATGAACAAGAAAATGTCAGGAGATCACTGGAATCGAGCCTTTGGGACCAGAAAGTAGAATAGGGGTGGGGGAGCGTCCTTGCTCCAGGATAAACTCTTTAAGTCCTATGAATGTAGAATATAAATTTATGAAGCACAAACATCCCTGAGTGTATATGAATGAAAGGGAATGAAGGAATAGAAAATGATAATTGATTTATTTTTCTTCCAGAAAATATTTGTAAATAAATTATATATGATCTTTTTTTCCAATGTTTTAAGCCATGAGTGACAGACAACCTCCCAGTGAGGCTTGTTACAAATATCATCAAACTGTGTGCTTTGTCATGGTCTTCTAGAGAGATGCTCACATCGGAAACCAGCATCAGTCATATTTGGTCTTAGTTATGCATATATCTACAGTTCTATTTACGGCATAAGCAAGTTTACAAAAAAAAATGTCCGAATTTAAATACTAACAAAGAGTAGTTCTTCTGTTCTTCAATGTCTGGGGGCCACAGGCAGTACTCCTACTGAAGCTTACAGTTGACGCCATGGTGCATTTCATCAAATAACTCATACTATGCCACATTTTTTACTGTAAGATAGATATTTAGTTAGTACAACATGTGTTCAATTGTTTTACACTTTGAGGGCATCTGAAATATTTCCTCTGCTAAAGACTCCAGTGACAGGTCCACTTAAAAAATGTAAGCACTGGAAATACTGAGTTATAAAAATACCTAAAAAGGGAAGAAGGTGTTTAGGTATATTACTAAGCCAAAGCCCCTTAATTTTGGGGATCTATGAAGTATTGTTTTTCAGAAAATGGCATATAATGCTAAATTAAAGCAATTTAGATTGTTTGGATTTTTTCTTTTTTACTTATCAAACCCTTTTTAGCCGAACAATGGGTCACTGTTCTAATTTGGAGACGGGCTTACTGCTGTTAGGTCCTTTCTCGTACATGAGCAAATCCTTTCTTGATCAATTATAATAAAATATAATTAAATGCTCAAATGTTACATAATAAAATAAAGTAACTTATATGTTCTATTTCTACCAGGGTGCGAGCAGGTTTCTCTCTCTCCCTGCATGACCATTTAATTGCAAATGAGAGATAAGCTGTTTTTACAATCTTCAGAGAGAGAGAAAACTGATCGTACACGAGGTAAAGAAGGGTCCTAATTCATTCCTTCAGGGGCTAAAGCTTACATCTCTAGCCAGAAGCCGTACTGCTGATAAGAACTGTGAGTTAAGGCCCTTACACAGGCCAATGATCGGACAAACAAGCATTCATATGTACACCCGTTTCCAATCATTGCCCTGTGTAAACAGGGCAACAATCAGCTGATGAACGACCAAACACACGTTCATCGGCTGATCGTATCGTTTATGTGGCCAATAAAATAGTCACTAGTCGGCAGCACATCTTCATGATCCTTAAGGTCCTTTTACATGGGCAGATTTTCAGCCTGTAACAAGCGCCGATTGACAATACAGCATGTTCTCCCTGTGTTTAATTGGTTTTTTAAGGTATTCCGGTTTCCTCTCATACCACAAAAACATACAAATAGGTCATTTAGATTGTGAACCCCAATGGGGACAGTGAGTGAGGACAACTTCTGTACAGCGCTACAAAATGTGTTTTGGCGCTATATAAGAAACAGAAATAATAATAATTTACATACAGCAATAATCGGTACTATATGTGCCCGAACGATTGATAATTTGTTGGCCGCACATACCCTGTTTAAATGGGGAGATGGGCTGCCAGCAACCAATAATTTTAATGCATGCATAAAAGATCGATCAACTGGCAACGAGCGTTTGCTTCTTTGTCGGCTGATCGCTGGGCATGCTACAAGGACTGATGATCGAAAACATATAAGCGCTTTTTCGCCCGATCATCGGCCTATGTAAAAGGGCCTAAAGTTAGCAGCGTAGTCATGGAGCTGTCCTGAGCCGTTTAGAAGCTTCACTATGCAGCACGACTGAGCTGACTCAACGGCACATGATCAGATCCTGCACAGATGAGACAGAGGACAGGACACACTACTGGAGGACGGCTCCAAGAGCAACCTAGGCAAACAAACAGGCTGGCATGGAAGGTTAGTGAAAGTTTAAAAAAAATAAAAAAAAATTATATGGGAATAAGGAGACATATTAGATGCAATTGTGGTATAAGAGTACCCCTTTAAAGGGGTTGAATGAAATTAAAGAGGGTATACTTTTATTTCCATAAACAGCACCCTTCCTTTTCTGTGGACTATGTCCGGCATTGCAAGTCCGTCCTAGTAAATGGAGCTAAACTACAATAGCAGATATAGCTTATGGACAAGAGTAGGGATGTCTCTGGAAAAAACAGCAACCTCCTGCAATGCTGTTTATTACCATGCAGAGACATGCTGGGAGAGAGATTCATGTAAAAAGGCCTTAACAAACCTTTAATCTTTTCAATTGAGGACAGGCAACGTTTTAGGGAAACCTTGAACCTTGGCTGAGACAAGATACAATAGTTCTTATTGTTTCTATTTATTTTTATTTCTAATATTTATACCAGATTTGTATTACTTATAAGATACAACTAAAGCACCACTGCTAATACCAGTAGTTAATAGGCAAGTCGGTTGTGAATTTTGTACGTAAATATATACAGATATGACTGCAGTGGATTCAGCTGTGAATTTTTCCACATTAGTTGATATACTGCATATATATAAGCTTTTTCTTTAAGACTATGACCTGATTTCAAGCACTACTGCTCATTTACAAGACAAACAAGTGAACCGTGAATAGAAATCATTCTACAGGCATCATAATAATAGCAGAGCTCTAACCTAGACAAGCTCAGTAATACAGACATGGAAAGCACCATTACATTTTATGTCATCATTGACTGTTCTAGATTATATGAAATATACCAAAGAGGAACAGTAAGTGTCTGCTTACAAGAAAATGACTTACCAACCAGCTGTGGCTCTTTAAATCCTTATGTAACTATAATTAAATGTTTATTGCCTTACATCATTAGCAAATTGACGATCCATCAATGATTAGTGTTACAAAATTTATGGCATAAAAATTCCACATCATCGTCCAATCTGACCTGATTGTGGTAACCTTTTACTGCAGAACCTCATGGGCATTGCTGATACACTAAACAATCTTTTAAACCTTCTATCTGTGAATATCGTCTCCAGAGGAATTCTTGCAGAGATGAAGGAAAGCTCAAAGATCTGCCCTTTGACTTGGTAACAGATATTGGAAGTAAAGACTGACATAGAACACCAGACATGCTGTCAAAGTGTACTATGAATCAAAATTTTGATGACAAATATTAAGACGTTAAATATAGGAACTATAATGGCTGAGTTATTTGCCGATTCAGTTGTAAGATTATATTTATGTTGCTTTATGCACCGAGGGAAGGGTTTTCAAGTTCACTGGTAAACCCTGGAGAACGCAATCTCTACATACCCGGTATCATTCATTTAAATGTTGCTATAACATTGACAGGAAGCTGCCCAAGAATAAGCATTCCTATAAAAGCCTTCAATTTCCTTAATTTGGGGCTTGATCAAGCACCTCTTATGGAAAGGTTGGTAGTCAGATTAGTTGCATGAGGCCATCTGTAATGTAAAATACTAATATGATCTCAAGTTAAAAATACATTTAATATTATTAAAACAGCGCAATAAATTCTTCAATTTGGAAGGTTTCTAATTATTTGGTAACACCAAGCACTCAGTAATTTCCTTCTCTCTACAAATGTCAAGTATACAACTTGTTCACATGTAGAAAGTTCACAAGCGCACGTCATTACTGGTACTCAATTAGGAGCCTAAAAATTATAGGACAAAAAAAAAAAATGAATCATATTTACCGTAGTGATAAAGATAGAGATTGTCTGGTTTTAAGAACTTGCTTAAAGTTTATCATACAAGTGCTTGTTAAATCCTAAGAGTTGGAATCATGAGGATCCCAGCTGTTAAGGTGCCATGTGTCTATAGAGACTGCTATATAGACATGCATGTGCAAACAAACACAACAAGCTTGTAAATCCCAAAATCTCAGCTTAGCAACAGAATGTAAGGAAATTGTATTTACAGTTAGGTCCAGAATTATTTAGACAGTGACACAAGTTTTGGCATTTTAGCGGTTTACCGAAGCGTATTGAATATACAGTTCTATAATCAATATGGGCTTAAAGAGGCTGTGTCACCAGATTATAAGTGCTGTATCTCCTACCTAATCTGATAGTCGCTGTAATGTAGATAACAACAGTTTTTTTTAGTGTCGGGAGAATGAAAAGACATGGTCTCTGGTCATTCTCCCGTAGCTCGGGTAAAGTTAATGTGGGAGTAAGAGACAACACAGCGTGATCTCGCGGGATCACGCTGTGCTGTGAGTACAGCTGAACATGAATGAAGAGAAGTGTATGACGCTGATTGGCCAGCGTCATACCCTTATATTTACAACGCCCACTTGCTCAAAAGTAAAAAAAATTAGCATAAAATGAAAAATAGTCTTAACTCTGTCAAAAATAAGTTTTTTTTAAAAACAAAAACAAAAAACAACTGTTGTTATCTACATTACAGCGACGATCAGATTAGGTAGGAGATAGGGCACTTATAAACTGGTGACAGAGCTCTCAGCTTTAATCTGAGAGTATTCACATCCTAATTTGAGGAAGGGTTTAGGAATTACAGCTCTTTAATATGTCCAAAGTAGAAAAAAATCGAGGCTCTCACCGACTTGGCACTAAATATCTTTTATTCAGGATCTTGGTCTAAATGATGCGGGGTAAGCCAATACTAAGTTCTTTAATATGTAGCTGCCTCTTTGTCCAGGGACCAAAGGTAATTAGACAATTATGTCAAATGCTATTTAATAGGCTGCATGGGCTATTCCCTCGTTAATCCATCATCAATTAAGCAGCTAAAAGGTCTGGAGTTGATTCCAGGTGTGGCATTTGCATTTGGAAGCTGTTGCTGTGAACTCACAACATGAGGTCAAAGGTGCTCTCAATGCAAGTGAAACAGACCATCGTTATGCTGAAAAAAAATAATTAAGAAATCCATCAGAGAGATAGCAAAAATGTCAGGAGTGGCCAAATCAACAGTTTGGTACATTATTGAAAAAAAAGAGTGCAGCGGTGATCTCGTGAACTCCAGAAAGTCTGGAGATCACGGAAGACAACAGTGGCGGATGATCACAGAATCCTTTCCATGATAAAGAAAAACCCCTTCACAACATCTACCCAAGTGAAGAACATTCTCCTGGAAGTAGGTGTATCAGTATCTAAGTGTACTATAAAGAGAAGACTTCATGAGAGCAAATACAGAGGGTTCACCACAAGGTGCAAACCATTAATAAGCCTCAAAAATCGAAAGGCCAGATTAGATTTTGCCAAATAACATCTAAAGAAGCCAGCCCAGTTCTGAAATTCTTTGGATAGATGAAACTAAGACCAACCTGTACCAGAATGATGGGAGGAATAAATTATACCACATCCTCTGTAAAACATAGTGGAGGAAGTGTGATGGCATGGGCATGCATGGCTGCCAAAGGCAGTGGGTCACTAGTGTTTATTGATGATGTGACTGAAGACAGAAGAAGCCGGATGAATTCTGAAGTGTTTAGGGATATACTTTCTCAGATTCAACCAAATGCAGCGAGGTTGATTGTGGATGTTGCTTCACAGTCCAGATGGACAATGACCCAAAACATACTGTGAAAGCAACCCAGTAGTTTTTTAAGGCAAAGAAGTGTAATATTCTGCAATGGCCAAGTCAATCACCAGATCTCAACCCGATCGAGCAGCATTTCACTTGCTCAAGACAAAACTTAAGGCAGAAAGACCCACAAACAAGCAACAACTGAAGACAGCTGCAGTAAAGGCAAAGCATCACAAATTAGGAAACCCAGCGTTTGGTGAAGGGCTCCAGACTTCAGGCAGTTATTGCCTGCAAAGGATTCTCTACAAAGTATTAAAAAAAAACATTTTATTTATGGTAATGTTAATTTGTCCAATTACTTTTGAGCCCCTGAAATGAGGAGGCTGTGTAGAAAAATGGTTGCAATTCCTAAACGTTTCACAGGATAATTATGTTCAACCCCTTGACATAAACCTGGAAGTCTACACTTCAATTGCATCTCAGTTGTTTCATTTCAAATCCAATGTGGTGACATTCAGAGCCCAAATCATGAAGATTGTGTCACTGTCCAAATAATTCTGGACCTAACTGTACATTATATGTATTATAATGTGTCTTAGTCTGAGTAAATTAAGACAAGTTAAAACCAGAGAACCCATATAAATTGTTACATCACAACAAGCCAATGCATACAATTGTTATATTCACAATATTACAGTATTTGGTCCTGTTCACACAGAGTATTTTGGCACTTAATTTGACGCGCAAACCATGTTGGAATCAGCACCAAAAAAGGACCGAAATCACCCCCCATTGTCCATTCTTGCCATGGTTTCCACCTCTGACCTCCCATTGAATCAATGGGAGGCAGTTTTTTGCCTGCGGTCCTCGCATTAGCTTTAATAGCAGCGAGCAGAAAAAAACGCTGTGAAAAATGAGGAAAGTGCAGGCAGTTCAAAATCTGTCTCGAAATTCCTGAAGGAATTCTGAGGGAGATTTTTTCTGCCTGCAAAAAAGTCTTTAATTTAAATACAGTCATGGATAAAATTGTTGGTTAAAGAAAGGAAAACCCACAATGGTCACTGAAATAACTTGAAATTGACAAAAGTAATAATACATTTTAATTTACTGAAAATCAACTGATGTAAATCAGACATTGCTTTTGAATTGTGGTTCAACGGAAAAATGTAAAAAAACTAAACTAATGAAACTGGCCTGGACAAAAATGATGGTACCCTTAAATTAATATTTTGTTGCACAACCTTTTTGAGGCAATCACTGCAAACAAACGATTTCTGTAACTTTCAATGAGACTTCTGCACCCTTCCTCAGGTATTTTGTCCCACTCCCCGTGAGGATACTGCTCCAGCTGTTTCAGGTGCGAAGGTGCCTTCTCCAGACTGCAGGTTTCAGCTCCTTCCACAGATGTTCAATAGGATTTAGATCAGGGCTCATAGAAGGCTACTTCAGAATGGTCCAATGCTTTGCTCTTAGCAATTCTTGGATGTTTTTAGCTGTGTGTTGTGGGTCATTATCCTGTTGGAGGACCTGCGACTGAGACCAAGTTTTCTGACACTGGACAGCACATTTCATTGTAACGTGTCGTTTGGTCCTCGCACACCTTTGTAGCCGACATTCACCTCTCACATCAATGGCACGTGGTGCTCCGCAGTTTGCGCGTCGATTGCTCCCAATGCTGCCATTTGTCCACTCACAATACACTTTCACCACAGCATCACGCAAACAGTTCACAAACTGCTCTGCCACCCATGGCCTGAAAGCCAGTAATCATCCCTTTGGGCAACTCTGATAAATTGCCCCTTTTACCCATGGTAACAACGAGTGATATGTGTTCAGACAGCCTATCCCATACCTTATATACCCACCAAGCCAGCCCACGACACATCACTTCCTTCATGGACTACGCGCTGTCGACATAAAAAATAGGAGGGGGTCATAATAATGTGACCCGACTGTGTGTATATATATAATCTTGCATTTTAAACAACATTGCATTGCATGAAAACTTTAGAAACATTAGGGCACATCTAAAAAGTTTCTTAGAACTTTTCGTGACTCACCCAACACGGGGTGTGGCTTAGCCAAAAAGGGAGATGGTTATAGATGAGTCAAATTGCACCAAAATTTTGGCACAGCAAAACTGGTCTGCAGTAAGCCAACCAAGAGGTGGCATAAAGTTAGACAGAAGTATCTAAAGTTGCGCCAAATGTATCATCCAGCATGAGCCACTATGATAAATGTGGCACATCTTCTTTACTTCTAAACAGTCTAAATTTAAAGATGTTGTACTTAAATAAATGGGGCTTAGCTTCAATACCAGACACAACCTACAAACAAGAGTGGTGCTGTTTTTGGCGGAAAAAAATATTCACACAAAAATTATGTATGCCATTTTAGCAACATAATTGCATGCAGATTTTTGCATCAGCTCTGCATTCCACACCCTTAAAATTTTTTTATATATATATATATATATATATATATATACATAGCAATAGAAAGCAGCAGCACTCACTAGAGACAAGTGTATAGGTGCCAAGCAAGTCGTCCAGATCCAAGGACGAAGCGGTATATAAAAGTAGAAATCTTGCAGCACTCCAAAATGTGAAAAATAAGTGGTTTATTCAGCCAACAAACAGCGACGTTTCTGTTCAACAATAGGACCTTTATCAAGCATGCTTGCTAAAGGTCCTATTGTTGGACAGAGACGTCGCTGTTTGTTGGCTGAATAAACCACTTATTTTTCACATTTTGGAGTGCTGCAAGATTTCTACTTCTTTATATATATATATATATATATATATATATATATATATATATATATATATGAATGTGCTATTCTTCTATGAGCGAAAGTACATAGATAGCTCCTTTTCGTGATTTACTTTATACTGTATGGGGAATGGAATGCAGGGTTTTACCACACAGAAAAAAATATTTTACCGAAATTTTTCATTTTCATAAGTTTCTAGTATTAGATACCAGAGCAGCAGGGCGGCCTAGTAGAGAAAGAGCTTTGTGGAATACATGCATGATCTAACATACCTCAACATCTCCTGATACGTGGGTTAAATCTTATCAAATCGTTTGTCTATTTCCTTTTATCAGGAAAATATTTCGGCGGGCTGCACAAGAGATGCAGTAGGTGGCAGTGAGTCACATTCGCCCACATCCTCTTGTTACATCCTGTTCAGCAGCGTAACAACACTTTGCAGAATTTACAAGGCCAATAATTGTTGTCGGTAACATTCAGTGTGGGAGCCGAGACAAAGTGCTGCTAAGCAGCAAGTCAAAGAGCTTTGTACTCTCTCTATTACTATACTGAAGGCCAACCAAGCTTTGAATGAATGGGAAATGGATTTTTTATTAGCAACACTGCAAAAAATATGATTAATTGAATAAGAGCTGTACATTGAAAGAGAAAATAATTATCATTGGAAAGTACCTTTTTTATACTGATACAAAGTCTGCAAACGTGTCTATTAGTTTGATGGACTTCACCAATATAAATGTTACTTGCAAAGCTCTGGAAAGTCTCATAAGCAATTTATTATACCAAATGTTTAGTTGTAATAAATAGTTGAAATCTATATTATGGTCTTCTTGTTAGTTTATGCCATTCAGAGTAGGTTTCTTGTTTATATAGTTTATGCTGTGCACAGGGGTGGACTGAGAGTGGTCTGGGCCCCTAGACAATAATAGTCATGGGCCCCTTACCAACCACGTAAGAACTGCCTGAAGGGCTAGTAGACCCTTCCCATGCATAGGATAAGATATCAATAACTCCACCAGGTTTTCCATGCATGAGCGACAAATGGTGGGGTGCCTTCCTATTGCGCCAATCTTTATTTTCTGTGTTGGCTATAATCTCTGCCAACAGGTAACAGGAATTAGAATGGTCCAATACTTAGTATGTAAAAAAAAAATGACATGCCTAGTCCTGTAGACCCTGCCATTTTTATTAAAAGTAGTGACAAGGTTCAGACATATGGGTGACAATTACTGTATCGCTCCGTGAAGTATTATACAAATTATACTTGGATTATAATACAAAGACTTTTTTTTGCTTTTTGTGATGTTTTAAAGCAACATATTATCATAGCAATTCCCTAATATACTTTCAATTACAAATAAGATCTGTTTCATAAGTTGAGCTATTCAAGTACCCTGAGCCAGTAGCCGTATCATAGCTGTTTATGGAAGTCTGTAGCCAGCTGACATACAATTAGTCAAAAAGCCACATGAACAGAAAACCTTCTGCTGGTATTAAACGACTATCATGTAACTTCAATACTCAAATGAACAATTCTAATGGAAGCAGGAAATTGCAATATAAGCATTTGCCTGATATTTTAAGCAGAATCTAACCCCAACAAGATCTAAGTTGATTGACACTGAATGTGAGACATTACAATGTGTAGCTCTTGATGTGAGTTCATTCCTATAATAAGTAAGTCTGCAGCCAGCATCGGACTGGGGTCCCTTATGCCCACCAGCGGGAATGATTTCGGAGGGCCCACTCCCCATCTGTACAGAATATGTGCACATCCACTTGTTATCATTGTACATATAGGACATATCGTCAATAAGGTCCCTCGTGACAAGTCAGTTCCAAATGGGGTTGTTTCTGCTAGACCCTTTGGGACCCATTATTAGGTCAGAGTCTGGGCACCACCGGAGGATCCTTTGGTACTCTGGTGGGCCAGTCCAACCCTGTCTACACCTATAGTGGTTCATGCACTACTGGGAAAGGAATAAATATATCACAGCCAATGTAACAGTATAAATGTAAATGTTCCAATGTGTGATTGACAAAAGTGCACATCTCATACTAGCATATGCTTTCTGCCTCCTATCATTTTGTAAAGGAGTAGAACAATGTAATGTATTTGTGCATTCACACATGATTTGATGGATGTCTTCAGTAATTAATCATAATCTGTTGTCTTTAGACATGAGCATTTTTCACATTAATGTTTCATTCTGATTGATTTCCGCATGAAAATAAGCGATTTATCAGCCAATGAGTATTTTTCATACTCTAAATAAATTACAGATCACAAATAATCTTATTTTTTTTCTTAGTGAGACCTTCATTTCCTTCATGAATATGTAGGGCTTGCTCTGAGTGTGCTTCAGTAATGGGATAGGCTAATGGTCTGTGCATAGAGAAATTTCATATTACTCTTTCCTCTAAAAATAGCTGTGACTGACACCAGAACCTATCACTGGTGATAAATAGCAAAAGGGTCAAGTAACTTTCTCTAAAATGACTTGAATTTACTAGTTCCCGACATGTATTTATATTCTAGGTATTGCCATTTGTGTGTATACATAGATATATATCATTATACAAGAATATGGTGACCATTTACATACATACACATAGATGGTTAACAATGGTATGATGAATGATGGCTGTTACTAATATAATATATGTTTATCTAACTGCAAGTTGTAAATATTAGATTCAGAAGTGCATTCATTTCCCTTTTGAAAACGTAACACAGAATATTACAATGTGAATAATATCTCCTTTTGTTACCCAGTATTTCCCCCATGCCTATAGAGATAGCACATAACTTACAATCGTTCTTGTTGCTGCATCTTTATCCCTTGTATTACAAGTTTTATCCTAAAGCTGCATGATTTATTGTACAATGGTCTCATGCCAGGCCGGATTAAGGTTGGGTGATGCCCATGGGCCAATAATTTGCCATCTGACCCCCCTATCGCAAGAACATATAAGAAAGGTGGCCACACATGCACCATTCTACTAAAGTTTATGGGAGTTAGGGAAACAGTCACGCAACTCCATTAGACTTAAAAAGACAGAGCTCTGGGCTCTATTGGATCAGCAAATGGCCATCATAACGTTTGGGTGATAGAGGGCCCCAGAGTTCCCTAAGGTGGTTGAGGTCCCCATGGTGCCCTCCCTGTAATTCAAACCTAATCTAGTGTTTTCGAAGTGAGGGGGACCAATGTGTAGTATAATACTGCAATGCATTAATATATTTAACATGTGCACACAAATGGCAGTCACCAGAACAAATGATCCGAGGTTATACAACACATCAGAAGAGGAATGACTAGATTATGTAAGTGTGTAATACTTTTATATGTATGTGTCTATGTACATTAGGAACTGGGTTGCAAGTCTTTTGCAGATTGACCAGTTTACATCGGAAAGCCGATGTATCAGAGTAGGGGCTCATAGACTTTCTATTGAGCTCATACTCCGATACATTGATTTCCGGAAAAGAGAAACAGAAACGAAGTGCTGAGTGCTCACACGAGCGCTTCTGCTGCTTTGTTTTAGCGATTGGTGGGGGTCTCAGTACTCGGACCCCCACCAATCAAAACTTCTGACATGTCACTATGACATGTCAGAAGTTCATTGAATGTTTAGTTATACTTTAAGGATATAGACAAGAGTAAGAGACAACATGCCCTTTATCCACGCTTGGCTGGTAATTTAAGTTTTTATGTCTATTCTAGCGATTCATTTTATATTCTATATATCCATGCATTGTAGTATAAAGCACTACCTCACCAGTATTTTTACATAGATACCTTCGTCAAGCAAACCAACCTATAAAATAACTGTATATGTCTAAATGTGATCATCATGGAGTCAGTGACCATTAATCTGACATGTATCCTCTAATGTAATGTGACATGTGATGACAACAGATACTGATACAACAAAGCTAAATCTATCATTTCACACAACTCATGTGATATCACAATCTATAGTTGCATACTGGACGAAAATCTACTGCTTTAGCTTAACTCAACATCATCATGATGCAGAAACGGTGCAGCAACAAAGAATCGAAGAACACAGTACAGCCTTCTTATATATGTAAAATCTCATATATGTAAATGACTATAAAACTAGCCATGTGACCTGCCCCTCACTTCCCTATTATTCTTTCATGTTGACTGTAGTGGTGAGACCATGAAATAAAGGGCATTTTATTTTTAGAGAAGGCTAACGACTACCATGGCAACTAAGAAGAAGATGAGTGGCGATAACATCATAGTTTCAATCCATGGCAAAGATACATTCTATATAATAATCATTGTGCCTGGAATGCGGTGAATAATATTTTGAGTTCATCGCCATCGTGATTATCCCAATTAAAATTATATTTTATTCATTGTAGGATAGTCATAAAGTGAGGGAGACAGAATTTACTATTTTATTCTTGGCGTCTGAACACTGACAGAAGGAGAAATATTAAAACCACGGCTATTGTTATAATAGAATATTTCTTTCGGCAAGTCTCACATAGCTTATTTACATTGACAGTTATCTGATCGTAGATGTCTTCTGCCCTGACTCCCGCTGAGAATGAAAGACATTTGACTGCATTGATTGTAAGTTAAAATTCCACAACATGCCTTGGTGCTAAATGAATGTTCTAAATATTGGTCTTCTAACATTTATTCATGGTCAGGGAGAAAAATGAATCTTCCAGACGTTCCTTCTTCGGCAATGTCTTCACATGGAGTATGCCCCAGCTGTCTCCAGCCACACAGTAAATGACTTGCTGAAACAAACTGAATGTGTGCCTGAATGAAAGCTGATGCTGGAAATGGCATTGTGTTAAGACGGTTATTGATTGACACATTTTATAGATCAGTGGCTCTAGCTGTGAATACCAGCGTGTAACAAGAGAAATGTCTCGGATAATGGCACAAGGTCTGAACACCCACAAGGTGTCACTTTTTTGGCCCAAGACGAAAACTGAACTTTGATCAAGGAAACATGAACTTTGACCTTATTAAATTTTCAAGGTCAGGGTACGTAGGATAGCCACAGTCCATAAATGTCAAGGATATCTATCTATCTATCTATCTATCTATCTATCTATCTATCTATCTATCTATCTATCTATCTATCTATCTATCTGTTTGTCTGTCTACATACCTCATATATATTTTACTGATGCTGTTTAGAAGACACATTTTTTAACCCAAGTTATTTTATCAAGTGTTCATAGCAAAGTACATTGTATTCAATGATCATTCGTTTTTAACATAGATCAGTTATTCGGTATACCCAATAGTAAAATGATTAATGACAGATAAGTAAACATGTCCCAAATAACGCGAATAGTAAGAGGACTGTTATGCTGCATTCAATAGCTTTCTTACAGAAGCATAAAACATAAATGCTCCAGTACTTGAGTTTTCAAGGCCAGACATCCAATAAACCAGTGGAGAACCCTCGATTACAATCAATACCTACTCAGTGTTCACATTCTGGAGTAAACATATTCGTTAATGCAATTATGTGGCCGCACATGGTTCTTATGATTTATGTTTAGTAAATGTGAAATGTTACTGTTTTGTGCCCAATTATTTGGTTGTATTATGAAGATGACATTGTATGTAGTTGTATATTGTATACAGAAAGTAACAGTTAACAATAGTTATTATTAGTCGTGCTGGTTCAATGATCATAAGTAAAAGAGGGTAAAATCTCTCAGCTTTGCAGCTTCATACGAGGTAATATGGAATATTTACTCATAGCTCCCTTTTCTTTGCATTCATTTCTACCTTACAAAGGCTTCAAGAGCTACCTGTAGGTAAAGTACAACAAAGGGCAATAATAATGGCACTAAAAAGTGGGCAATATAAAATAAATAAATGGGATCCCCGATAAACTCAACTAGGAGACAGCAACTGTAGAGAAGTTAACAGGCTTAACACATAAACAGAGCTTTGAATGAAATGCGATGAAAAATTGTACGCACATTACACATTTTGTTGTATAAAATGTGTTTATTGTCGGATATTATGATATACATCCATAGAGAGTAGTGGTCTGCTACAGAAATGCATTGTTCAGAGATCTACCTATGTGATCTATATACTTTGATACTTGAGACATATTTATGTGAAACCAAAGAAACTTATTAAATAGGTTCTCCACCTAAATTCTATTTTTTAGAAAACCCTATTAATACCATAGGGAAAGTGGTAGAAGGCTTGACAACTGCCAATCTGCTTTACCCCTTCTCTGCTGTCAGAACAGTACAAATCCACCTTTGGGGTGAAGTCACGCCTGACAGATTAGTTGCTAGGGCTACAATGCCTATCCACAGACTTTTCAATGAAGTTGTCAGGAGGTACATTCTCTAGCAACCAGTCTGTCTCAGATTACTGACATCTTGAACTCACGGCAGAATTGCCAGTGAACTGAAGGCTAATAAGGGACAAGGATGACTAGTAGAACGTAAAGCAAGTCTTTCTGTAACTCTTACTGCCGTATTCACCTTATTTCATAAAATACATTAAAGTGATAAACCTCTTTAAGTTCAGAAAGACTATGGATTTATATAGTTAATATCTACCTCTGGTTTGACGTTACAAAGGCCAATGTGTTATATACAATGCCCTTATATACTATGATAAGACAAATAAAAACAGGGCACAATTACGATTCCCCATGATCTCCAAGCTCTGTTTATGGTGGGCTATCAGTTATCTATGGGGCCCGGACTATAGACTGCTGAAAAAAAAATCAAAAAATCTACAGCCTGCTGGTCAGCTATTGGGAAACTACAGGAAAATATGAGTTTACATAAACAGAAAATTCAATATTAGCTTGTCTACTTTCAATCTAATATAAATGTTTGAAATGTTTTAAATACATTTCTTTTTATAGGACTAAGAGAATTGCAAGTAAATTTCCCCCCCAAATATATTTTTTAGATACTGACCAACATAAGAGGTTTCCTTCTAAAATCATTAATTGAAAAAAATTGTGGCATGCAGCACCACATGATGTGTTATGGAGATATTCTACACTAGAGGCATTGCCACACAGAGATGCCATACGTCGCCACCCAACTTGCCTATGGGTCTGTAATATGGACCTGTAGTGATTCCATGGGACACACCGTTTGCCATGAGCATGAGCCCTATTTTAATGTCCATATTATCTTAAAACTATTTTGTACATAATAGTGATCTTATGTAAGTTTTTGTAATAACATGTTTAAATCTACAAAAAAAACGGTTAACTGTTGTTTGGGGACATCTGTTACACACAGCGCTGGCTAGAGGCAGAACGATGAGGTAGGATATGATGGATTAGTTTGTGACTGACAGTACAGAATTATAATGGCTTTCAGCAGTGCCGTAAATGCAATAATGTAAATGTAGAAGACAAGAATTTTAACACTTTATATGTCAGCACCCATTGATCCACTGGTGGAGCATCCAGTATAGCATTGTCTAAATACAGATGTAGCTTCAAAATACTTTGTTGGCAATGACAGTTAAGATCAATATTGGAGACCAAATGCCAGCCGTAAAAAGGGCGATGTCCGTCACTATTCCTCTGACTAACTGCGCTTATCACAGGTTCTCATGCTTCACTGAGTGAAAATACTGCCATTGATCTTACTGTCACCGCTCACATTCCTTTTACATCAAACAACATTTTTTCACCATCGAGTTTCAAAGCATCTAATTTTTTTCCTTTTCAAATAATCACCATCTTGTAAATCTCACATGAATGGTTTTACAAAAGCACTGTTTTACCACATCTGTGTTATAAAGGGTTTGTAACTCTATATAGCAGGTAGCCTTTAGCTGAGGCATATGTAAAATGATATCAAAGCATTGTTGTATAGTACAGTCGGGTGCAAGCAATAGGAATGATCATGTTTTTTTACTCTGTGAACGGAACTTAAAACGACTTGGTTTAAATGGCAAAGGGATTTGAAAGAGGAAATCTAGTTTCAGACATTAAAAACGAATTTACTCTTTGACATCTTTGGTGCCAAGCTGTCAAGCTTTGTCAATATTGGTCTCAACAGTAGAGTCATGTACAATCCATCGGTAATTAAAGGCTAACAGTTTAACTTTTATTTTTTTGCATTATTTTTCTAAGTCATGTACATCTTCCATTTTTTTAAAGGCTTATTGGGAAATAAGATCTTACCAAATAATCTAAAAAAAAAAAAAACAGACGCAACCGATTCCAGTCATGAAGTCAATTCCCATTTTGACAGCAAAATCAGAGCCACCCCCAAGAAAAAAGTAATGTGAATACTATGACTCCATTTAGGGGCTGTGTCATCACAGACAAACTCTTTAATAGTGGTCAGCTGGTCAGCGCGGGTTCGGCTCCAAAGACACCTAACAAAGAGCTGATTTGGCCGGCGGCAGATTTGACCAGCTATACATTTCCCATCTGCAATGGCTGCTGCAGGATGCATGTACTATTACATTGTGGGCATTCAGATGAGTGCACAGCTATGTAATATACATGGATGGTCTGAGGCTGCAAGAACATCTGCGTTGCTTGTTATGTGCAGTGGCTACAACATCATATAATCATATCAAAGGGCAAAACCAGTGGACATAATGAGCTCTACACAGCGGCGGGGACAACCTCGTTTTAATTTGAAGCTTCACAGATTGTAAGCTGATTTTGTGGGGGTTGGGCTCCTGGAACATCTTGCGATTCTTATCGCCTGGGAAGATGCCAGTGCGCTGTGGGGTAAATGTTGTATTACACGGCTATCATTAAAATGAATTGGCGACCATATAATACATAGTGGCATCTGTTTGAATCAGCTCTCTGCTCTGGCTGACCCCAAGGTGGGGACTCCCTCTATGATGACCATATATGCTAATAGGGTTAAACACTAGAAAAATATTATCAATTCCTACTTTAAAGTCAAACAGTTATTTATTACTGGAGGAAAAGGTAATAATGCAGACATTCAGAATCTCTATCTCTCTCTAGAAAAAAGAGAGAGGTAAAAGTGTCTATGCATGTTAGAATAAGTCAACCGATTCCGCCAATTTCGGCTTAACCAGCCGACCATCTCGTGTGTATGGGGGTGTCCCGACTCTTCCCCAATGGGGAAAAGAAGGGTTGGGCATTTGGAATTCAACATGCCTGATTCTTTGCTCTCACTGAAGATAAGCTGCTGCCAAAGGTGTATGGCAATGGCTTAGTCCCCTCTCCCCATTGAGTACACATGCATGCTCGGCCAAGCGGCGCATACATGCATATGGAGGAAGGTTGGGAGGAGTGTCTGTCAGCCAAACGAACATATGACCACCTTTAGATAGGAGCATTAGCAGGAGTATTCACATAAAAAAAACACAAAAAAAAACCTTGCCAGTAGGCTATCATTTACATATAACACTACATTGCCAAATTGCAAAATGAAATACATTTCCCAACAAATCAAGTTAGGAATTATTTTGTTGCCACAGATTATCACTCTCAGTGAAATGACAACATTACATCTGCAAAATTATCTAAAGGGGGCTTTACACAGGACGTTTATCGGACAGACTAGCGTTCTAGGAATGCTCGTTGCCGATAATTGCCCAGTGTAAACAGGGGAATGATCAGCAGATGAACAAGCAAACAGGGAGACGCGCTGCCAACATGATAATACTGTATGGGGACGAGCGATCAGACGAGCGACCACTCGTTCCATCCATCGCTCCGTGTGACAGGAGCAAATGAGCACCAATCAACGATGTATCGTTGAGCGGCGCTCGCTGCACCAGTCGCTAATCGGCCGGTGTAAAAGGGCCTTAAGTCAACCATGTACACATGATCGACAAGATGTTGTGTAGGAAAGGTAGTTGAAGGATACAACGATTTTGGAGAACAATACTGTGCTACTAGGAATTTTTACCAGGAGATACTGAATGCATCCCTGTCTCCCAGCAACCACTAGGTGATATGCACGGCTAACAAAGGATGTTATTTATTTGCATGCTCTAATGTATATGTAATGTAATGGCATTGTAACATGCAAATGTTTGACCTTACATAGTTTGCATGTGTGCTAAAAAAAACACAAAATGCATTGAGTGTATTTCAACATTTGTCTCGAAATTAACAATTCTTTAATTTCTACTATTAAAAAAAAAATGATTGACTGTAAATATATTAATCCATTGTTATATTTATTATTACTCTTCTTGCAAGATTTATCTGTCAAACAAAAGATTCTTTTCATCCTTTTATGGAAGATTTCAACAATGGATTGCTCCCTTTGTTTATTAAACGCACTCTAAATTGCAGAGAGAGGAGCCAGATCTCTCCCCCAGGAAACTATTCCTTTCAAGGAGGACTCAGCAATGATGAGATTTTTTTTTTTTTTTTTTAACAATTATCCAAATTGTCGAGGATAGTGAGCATCATTATATCTGTATGGGAAGTAGTAAAAGTGTAATAGTAAACTAGATTGGATCCCTAAAGGATTGTACTCAGCAAAATTATTCCAAGCAGGGGAAAACTTAGGCTGTATGGGTATGTAAAGCAGAATATACTCTATTTCCTCTCTGTGACTCTGAAAAGAGAGTGTAAGACGAACATTAGCTAATGCAGCGCTGAACACATTGCTCCCTTGGTAGCACGTTGATTTGTTATTGCCCAGAATGACTTTCCCATGTTAGTTAAAGGTCCATTCATTTTTAGTGCTGGGGATGGAGGAGATCTCTGTGCTTTGTATAATGTCATTTTTGGATCATGTACAATCTTTAACCACCAACAACAGATCTCTTAAAAGAGTGTCTCACATCTTATTTAATTGACCACTAAGGCTATGTTCACATCTGCGTCAGGGCTCCGTTCCGACGTAGTTGACTACAGTATTGATTCTGTCAAAACGACAGAACCCTTGCACAACTGAGACAAACGGAAACCATTGTCACCGGATCCGTCACCATTGAAATCAATGGTGATGGAAACTGAAACCTATGGTTTCCGTTTGTGTCAGTCAGGGCTCTAGTCTGATGGTAAGCTCCGACAGAACGTCGGAATGGAGCCCTGACACAGATGTGAACGAAGCTTTACACTGACATGCAAGATAAAAAAAACAAAAAAAAACAAAATAAAGCAAATTATAAATCTGCATAATTTCGTTAGACTTTACTAAATGATGGAATAGATTATAATCTGGATAATTTAACCGCTATCAATAGATCAGAGGCTTTAATATACATATGGCCTGCATATATACAGTGAATGTGTTATCAATAATCCAGCAGTCAGAGTTATTGCTGTCTTCTAGTGGAATGTTCACTCAGCTCACATTGTCCTAAAGTACATAAAAACGTTGTCACCATTTTTAGCTACAACATATGGAAGACAAATGCTAGACATTAGATAAAATAATAAAAATAAGGTATTCTAAGGTCAAGCATTAAGAGATATCAGAGAGATACTGTTTTACAGAAAAGAGGCATTGGGGCTCCAATGATTATATGATAACATCATGCTGCAGAGCAATAAAGCATAAATAAGTAAAGTTAAAATCATTAAATCCCTGTGCAATTGCCTATAGAATTTGGATGTATAGACTGCAGCAGCCAGTTATAGACTGTAGACTGTGAGAGCCCGTTATAGACTGTAGATTGTGGAAGCCAGTTATAGACTGTAGATTGTGGAAGCCAGTTATAGACTGTAGATTGTGGAAGCCAGTTATAGACTGTAGATTGTGGAAGCCAGTTATAGAGTGTAAATTGTGGGAGCCAGTTATACACTGTAAATTGTAGGAGACAGTTATAGAGTGTAAATTGTGGGAGCCAGTTATACACTGTAAATTGTGGGAGAGAGTTATAGAGCGTAAATTGTGGGAGCCAGTTATAGACTGTAGACTGTGAGAGCCAGTTATAGATTGTGGCAGACAGTTTTAAAGTGCACAATGTGGTAGCCAGTTATAAAGTGCACACTATGGAAGCCAGTTATACACTGTAGATTATGGGAGACAGTTATAGAGTGTGGATTGTTGGAGACAGTTAGAAACTGTAGATTGTAGGAGCCAATTTTAGACTGTATACTGTGGGAGCCAGTTATAGAGTGTAGATTGTGGGAGCCAGTTATAGACTGTATACTGTGGGAGCCAGTTATAGACTGTAGGTTGTGGGAGCCAGTTATAGACTTTATACTGTGGGAGCCAGTTATAGACTGTATACTGTGGGAGCCAATTATAGAGTGTAGATTGTGGGAGCTAGTTATAGACTGTATACTGTGGGAACCAGTCATAGAATGTAGATTGTGGGAGCCAGTTATAGACTGTATACTGTGGGAGCCAGTTATAGACTGTAGATTGTGGGAGCCAGTTATAGACTGTATACTGTGGGAGCCAATTATAGAGAGTAGATTGTGGGAGCTAGTTATAGACTGTATACTGTGGGGGCCAGTTATAGAGTGTAGATTGTGGGAGCCAGTTGTAGACTATAGATTGTGGGAGCCAGTTATAGATTGTATACTGTGGGAGACAGTTATAGACTGTAGACTGTGGGAGCCAATTATAGAGTGTAGATTGTGGGAACCAGTTATAGACTGTAGATTGTGGGAGGCAATTTTAGACTGTAGACTGCGGGAGCCAGTTATAGACTGTATACTGTGGGAGCCAGTTATAGACTGTAGACTGTGGGAGACAGTTATAGAATGCAGATTGTGGGAGACATTTATAGACTGTAGATTGTGGGAGCCAATTTTAGCATGTTGACTTCGGGAGCCAGTTATAGACTGTATATGGTGAGAGCCAGTTATAGACTGTGGGATCCAGTTATAGTCTGTGGACTGTGGGAGACAGTTATGGGCTGAAGACTGTGGTAGCGTTATAGGCTGTAAACTGTGGGACCTAGTTATAGACTGTAGATTGTGGTAACCAATTTTAGACTGTAGACTGCGGGAGCTAGGTATAGACTGTATACTGTGGGAGCCAGTTATAGACTGTAGACTGTGGGACCCAGTTATAGACTGTAGACTGTCGGACCCAATTATAGACTGTAGACTGTGGGAACCAGTTATGGACTGTAGACTGTGGGAGCCAGTTATGGACTGAAGACTGTGGGAGCCAGTTATGGACTGAATACTGTGGGACCGTTATAGGTTGTAAACTGTGGGACCTAGTTATAGACTTTGGACTGTAGGACCCAGTTATAGACTGTTGATTGTGGGAGCCAGTTATAGAGTGTAGACTGGGAGAGCCAGCAATAGATTGTAGAGTGTGTCATTCAGTTTTTGACTGTAGACTGTTGAAGTCAGTTGTAGACTGTAGATTATGGGAGCAGGTTATAGTTTATACATTTTTATTGGCTTGATAATCGGAATTATCATAGATGTTAATACAAAATTACCCAGAAGGTAGGCTTTGGTAAAAAAAAAATCTGGACAGATTGGTTAACTCGCTCTAGGAATATATCCAGCCTTGATACACTGACATAATTTGGTGTGTTATTCCCTCTGTTTTGTTACTCATAAAATTATATTTTTAACAGCTGAAAATATTATTGGTTGTAATGGAATATCTGGCAACATACCATTTCTTTACATATTGCAAAAGCAAAACAGATTACTGGACAAACAAGAAGTTGTAGTAAGACATTATTTTTCAACCGCTCGTATGTTAAACAGGATCTGTCAGGCACCCAAAAAAGCTACCATGTCTTTATTCCTGCCTTCCCCTTAACCAGCCTTTTCTTAAAAAAAAAAATATCTCTATGTGCCTCCGTTCCCCTTTTAATCAGCTCTGTTTCTTTCGTTTGTAAAAAATGTAAAAAGTAGTTTCATAAAGTTTTAAAAAATATAAGAAAAATCAGTCATAGTTCAAAAAAAACACTCCTTTTTCCATTTTTTATGTACAGGGTGGGCCATTTATATGGATAAACCTAAATAAAATGGGAATGGTTGGTGATATTAACTTCCTGTTTGTGGCACATTAGTATATTGGAGGGGGGAAACTTTTCAAGCTGGGTGTTGACCATGGTGGCCATTTTGAAGTTGGCCATTTTGTATCCAACTTTAGTTTTTTCAATGGGAAGACGGTCATGTGACACATCAAACTTATCGAGAATTTCACAAGAAAAACAATGGTGTGCTTGGTTTTAACGTTACTTTATTCTTTCATGAGTTATTTACAAGTTTCTGACCACTTATAAAATGTGTTCAAAGTGCTGCCCATTGTGTTGGATTGTCAATGCAACCCTATTCTCCCTCTCTTCACACACTGATAGCAACACCGCAGAAGAAATGCTAGCACAGGCTTCCAGTATCCGTAGTTTCAGTTGCTGCACATCTCGTATCTTCACAGCATAGAAAATTGCCTTCAGATGACCCCAAAGATAAAAGTCTAAGGGGGTCAGATCGGGAGGCATTTCTTCTGCGGTGTTGCTATCAGTGTGTGAAGAGTGGGAGAAGAGGGTTGCATTGACAATCCAACACAATGGGCAGCACTTTGAACACATTTTATAAGTGGTCAGAAACTTGTAAATAACTCATGAAAGAATAAAGTAACGTTAAAACCAAGCACACCATTGATTTTCTTGTGAAATTCTCGATAAGTTTGATGTGTCACATGACCCCCTTCCCATTGAAAAAACTAAAGTTGGATACAAAATGTCCGACTTCAAAATGGCCGCCATGGTCAACACCCAGCTTGAAAAGTTTCCCCCCTCCCATATACTAATGTGCCACAAACAGGAAGTTAATATCACCAACCATTCCCATTTTATTTAGGTGTATCCATATAAATGGCCCACCCTGTATAATGTAAACAATACAAAAATTAAACCTAATTGGTATCACCACTTCCATAATGATCCAAACTTTTGCATTTGATGTTTAATTCTCCCGGTTCTGCTGTCGCAAGTGCCACTGAGGCAGGTACTTGATGTAAAACTGACAGCTCTAGCGGTCTCCTGATTGGCTCAATTGTGACCACAGCGGAGGGGTAATCTAACGTCGGTTTCTCAAAAGGTATCATTACAATGCCCTCCTCTATATAGCACTGTCAGCAGTTTTCATGCTCCAAATCAGCTGACAGATTCCCATTAACATGTGAATGACACACAGTAAATGCCGTAAAATCAAACCCCAAAAAACGATAGCGGAATTGCTGTGTTTTTTTTTATTGGACCTCACAAAGAAGTTAAACATTTTATTAGTATATAGTATATATTATGTCACTTTAAATAATGCCATTAAAAAAACAACTCATCGACAAAAAAAAAAGCCCTCCCACAGTTACGTAGATAGATAAAATAGTAAAAGTACAGGTCTTCAAAGTGCTGCAGATCCAAGTAAAAATGTACTTGGATCTGCAGCGCTTTGAAAACCTGTACTTTTACTATTTTATCTACATACTTCTACGGACATACTGCCAGTACAGATCCGGAACAGGTCGAGCACCAGCAGTGTTGCATTGGCACTCATCCGCTTTTCATGCTATTGTGTCTGACTGGCACAATTACATCAGGTGAGCGCTCACCTAACAGCCGCCCTCCTATTGATATACCTTCCTCACACAGTATTATACTATAGAGCGTCGTGTCTTTTTTTCTCTTTTAGTCTCCTGCACAGTTATGTAGATGGGAGAAATAAAAAAGTTATGGCCCTTGGAAGGCGGAGAAGAAAAAACGAAAGCTGGCTGCGGTGGAAAGGGGCTAAACACTAGTTTTATCATGTATACTAATAGGTTGCATGCAAACTGTGGGGACTTTGTAAGTATATTTTATTTGTGCATTGTTCAGGCAATATTGCCGCACTTATAAACACTAGTTTATGATTCAGGGTATTTCAAGTCAGCATCAACTACAAGTCAAAGAAGTGCTCTATAGCAAACTGCCAGTTCAATACAGGCCTGTGCAGAGCCCTCTCTACCCCTTTCAGCAACAGAACATCTAAATGCCATAACCCTTCACAGTAGTCAAAAATCCCACCAGTAAATTACAAATCTATCTGTTTAATAAATCATTTTCCTGACTTAAGCCGGTTATGCTTGTTTTTTACCCAAGACAGTGCCTGTCAACATTTTTAGATTGATGCTGGCATGCAGTGGGCTGAGATAAGCAGCTGCCTTAAACCCCTCCGGCTAGCTGGAGATAGGGAAACTTGCAAGTGGTTCTGAGGAGGAAGGGAGATGTGGACTTCTGTTTTTAACAAGATTACAATCTTTTTGCTGCTTAAGCGTGGCCAGCAAGATTACCAGTTTTACAGCCGCCTGTTTCTCATTGTTTGGGCTGCATAGTATTTCCTCAATACTTCTGTCCTATATTGATACATTAGACAGCATATTGAGTCAACTGTAGTGCATTTTCTTACTTCCATGTACTATAGCCTGTTGTTGTTGTTGTTGTTGTTGTTGTTGTTATTATTATTAATCTCTTTGCCTACACCGAAAAAGTACAGAATGATAAAAAGTTTACTAGAGTAATTGGTAAACCAAATGAACCATATATGCTGCAAAATATTGCTTCATCCATATTAAGGATTTTTGTGATGTTCTTTAAAAGAATTCTCTGGGCTTCAGGGAACACGTTGCTGCTTCACTTTGACATCCAAGTCACATAGTTCCCGCATACTGAAGAGTGCTGACACCAAAGTCTTAGGGATTTTGTAAGGCAAATTCTTCAAACGCTCAGCCACATAACCAGTTAGGTTAGGTCATGTAATGCCACTTGCATTTTAATGCAACAGTTTTGTAATTCCACTGACTTGAAATTCATTCATTATTTTTTTCAGGCCAGTGCTTCTTGCTACCTTCATCAACTTGGTTTAGTAGAAATGTGAAAGTTGTAGTAGTTTCACTAAGTTTTAAAAAGGATATGTGTGCATCATAGACTTTTTTTTAAAAAAAATACAAAAAATATTCACCTTAGGCCACTTTCACAAGGCAGGTATTTTAATCTGTATTCTGCTCTAGTATTTTGAAGCCAAAACCAGGAGTGGGTCAAAAATACTCAAGCGGTGCAAATCTTTCCATTATACTTTTTTTCTGTATAGGTTCTACTCCTGGTTTTGGCTTCCAAATACTAATGCAAAATACTGACCAAAATACTGCCGTGTGAAAGTCTTCTTAGTCCTTTTTGCAACACATAAGAGCAGTGGCTATTTATTTGGTGAATTGCCCCTTGGTAGATTTGTCTTGCGGACACATAAGCTTTTGATAGTGTGAGCGCTGCAGACACAAGCTATAAACATTTACGGGGGTTCGACAGGTTAATATAACTAGGTCTGAGGTAAATAGGCATAGTAAGTGTCACATTTCAAACTACAAACTGTGTTTTCATATACTAGTTTCCCCTACAAATACTGTAGCTATTTACAAGGGGACCCCCATGATCCGGTGTAATAAGGGCTAGTTTAAAAGCATTATTCTGCGCCCTATTGAAATCAGTGGACCATCCTTTGATTTCAATGGTCCTCCTCATGAAATACTCTTCTCAGCAGCTCTTTACCCTTACTTCAAGGGTAGGGTCACATTTGGTGACCTATAGCAATAAATCAGGGACTTACATAAATAATTGTAATCATCTTATTTTCTAATAGTAAAGTTTATAATAGGGCATTGATAATACTATTTGGGAATGGTCTATGAAGTGGTCATACAAGTGGCCGTATCACAGAACCATGTTGTACAGATTTGTAATATGCCATCCACAGCCTGCTATAGGCCCATACTGTACCTGTGTGTGCCTCTGCCTTTATATGAGGGACACAAAGGTATTTTGCTGTGGCATTGAGATAAAAATACTGGCATGTTCTATTACAGAGGTATATCTTCTAGGGGAGAAGATGGCGTCTCACGGAGACTCCATACGGCGGTATATACAGTAGAGTATAAAACCTTGGTCAGTTTATGGCATCACCCTTAAGTGTAAAATGCTTTCTGTTTTAAGGTGATCCATTACTAAATGTTATTACAGAGTTATTTTTAAACTTTATCAAGCAGTTGACACACTAGTCATATTTAAAGTGTGTGTAGTAATGCAACAAACTGGATTCTAATGAATAACTTTGTCTTTCTCGAATTTAGAGTAAACTATGCAACAAAACAATGTAGCACACAGAACAAAATAACATGGCATTTTATTGTGCAGTCAACCTTTGTTTTGCATTATCAAATAATACAATTAAGCCTACGTGCCTACTGCTGTATAACCTATGTATTCTGCATACAACTATGAATGAAGCATTTAGAAATGTAAAGTAAGGTTTTCTAATTAGAAATTCTTATTAAATAGATATATGACTTCCTATAGATTAGTTTTATCCTACTTTACTTAATAATTAAAACCAAACGCTGCAGATGCATAGACAGATCGATAGATAGATAGATAGATAGATAGATAGATAGATAGATATAAAGCAGTATATATATATATATATATATATATATATATATATATATATATATATATAGTATAATATATCTATCTATCTATCTAGCTATCTGTCTGTCTGTCTATCTATCTATCTACCATCTATCTTTCATGTGCTATCGTACGGTTCAATGCAAGTAAAAATACCGGCATTGAGTAGTGCCACTTTTCTTATCAAACCATGTGCTATCATCACCTCTATGGCTTTATATGTTTTACAGATCAAATGTAAAGTATACAGTAATCCTATTTGTAGTTATACCAATTAAAAATGATACACATGTTCCGTTAATAGTTCTATTCATTTATTTAGAAAACCAGAACGAGTATTTTTAAGAAAGAAATAAGCGAGTAAAACATAACGTACCTTTCCAACTGTCACCACTGTTAAATTTAAAACAGGTTCTGCCCTATAACGCTCGGCTTCCTCTCTCTACAAGTTCCTCTTTTAGAGATAGAAACACTTCCAAGCCTTTCTAATACGATTTGTCAGTTTCGGCCCAATTAGTTGGATTTCCAACCACAGCCACTGTGTCTACTAATTAAAAAAAATGGCATTGCTCTCTGCAAAGTGCAGGACTGCAGGAAGACTCTAAATAGCACAGCAGCGAGAAATGATGAAATGAGAAGATCCGGTTGAATGAAATGAGATGTGGTTTTGAAATCGTCTTGCACAACGGATGTCCTTTGTTAAACTTTATTATTTTTTTTTCTTCTTGGTTACTGTTATCTTCTCAAGCCTGTAGCTCATTCGAGCAGATACCTTTTAACCCCTGTCATATTGAATGTGGAATATCTTTCATTTGAAAACTTTACAGGAAAAAAAGCACATTTTTATCTTTTGCTTAAGGATCTAATTCTTTTGTTCTCTGCTGTATTTTGTCGGCTGTATTGTTTAGCCTGCTACATTTTTTAGAAATGCACTTATGAAATGTATCTGCTTTGCAAACTGGATATTATGTAAAACGGCTGGACAATGGGAACAAGTGGATAACAGCCTATAGTAGCTATACACGTATTGAAAGGATAATGCTATACCTTCCCTTGATCAAAATATACAAATATATACATTACTCCAACACAGACTAAAGCTATATTTAGACGAACATGTGCGAAATCGGGCGTGATAAACTACAGTTTTTCATGTCCGATTCGCACACGTGCCTGGACCCGTTTTCAATGATCCCTTATAGACTTGAATCTATTGAGGGATTCGTGAAAACGTACAAAAATAGGACGTTTTTTTCACGGGCTCCTTTACACGGTCCGTTAAAACAACGGCCCTGTGAAAGCCTTATAGAAATACATGCAGCCGTATGACGGCCGTAAAAAAAAAAACCTGCCGTCAAACGGACTATTTTTACGTTCGTCTGAATAAGCCCTAAATAGGTGGGCAACCTAAGAAACCAATGCGCCCTACTATAACAGAAGTACAGGGGCTATATTCCCATTATCTTTTTCCTGTTAGACAGTCACAATGGGGCTTTATTAAAATTGATTGGAATTCAGGGATTTTTTGTAATATCAAGGTCAGGAAGAGGCAGGAAATTCTAACTATTATGACCATTCATTGCCCCTGCCCTTTCCTAGGGCCGCATGCCCTCACTCACCATTCCTGCAGTCATCTTCTGCGAAAGACGGAGGGCAACACAGTTAATTCCTTAGTTTATACTTCTCCTAGGCTGGCTATAAAATCCAGCCAAACCTGCTAATTTCAGCGGGATCAACTGTAGAGGCCGCCTGACTCTCCCTGGCGGCAAATATCACGGATTGGATTTCAACATGCCCAGACCATTGTTTCTGCGGGAGATAAGCAGCTCGCTAGAGATAAAACTGAGCCCAGCACCAACCTAGTCCATCTGACATAGAGCTGAATAGAAAAAGACCCAGCTTGGTCAGTTTGGCGCCACAAGTGGCTTTGCATTTTAGTGTAAGCTCCAAATAAATGTATGCATTACTTAAAAATATATTACAGTAGGTTTCTTTAATGCTTTAATGTCTTATGACCTAACTATGGACTTTTAGCCTACTTGTAAAATAACATACGGATGCAAGATAAGGTTGTTTGAGAAATCCCATAATATATACAATCATCCTTCATTAACCAAGATTTTAAACTGTACATGGACCCATGGGACTATTATTAGTGAAAAAACGTTGCCATTTTCAGCTGTAGGTCAGGCATATAGGGTATTTTATTGATAACTGTTGTTAACCTACATTGTATATACATAATATGTAACATTACGCACTGAAATAAATAATTTATAATTGGAAATAAACACTCCATGCCTCGATCTTCCAATAGTGGACATACGTTCTATGATCCAGAGTGGAAGCTGAGATGAGAGCTGTATGTTATATAAGAATATGGATATACTACGAATTTCAGGGACGTGAAAGGAGTGTGGTGGCCACATGAGCTTGCTTTATTACTCCTGCAGGACAGAATGGGGCAATCTTTGATGCAGCTTTTTTTTAGCCAAAGCCAGGAGTGGATCCAGAAAGCACATAAAGGAAAGACTACGGCTGAGTTTGCATCATGATTGCTGAAAATATTGGGCGAATACATTTGGAAAGTATTCCTTAACATCTTCATAGACTTCTACAGGCCAAACGTATGCTAAAAGAGTGTCCCTAAGACATATGCTTGGTTGGTATATGCTTAGATATTTTTTTTGTTTTAACCGTACTGGAAGGCAGATAGTTGTATACACTTTTCAGTACAACAGGATGCCTTAAGACAGACCTTTTTTTTTTTTTAAATAATGGTAGTCAATGCAGGGGCGTAGCTAGGGGGGGAGGTGGGGCATGTGCCCCGGGCTCAACTAGGTGGCAGGGAAGGGGGGCGCCGCAGAGCAAGTGATCGCTGCTGATAGGCGCCCTGTATGTCGGAGACACCTGCAGCAGCTTTAGGAAGAGCCAGGAAATCACGCAGCGGCGTTCTGACTGGGGTCTGTGACGACCAGGGACTGGACCGGTCCAAACACCTTACCTATCACCTGACCTCACGTCAGTGACATGAGATCAGATGACTCAGGTCAGGGGACTGGACTGGTCCACTCCCGTGCTGCACCCTCACAGCATGTAGGGGGCGCCACTGGGCTCTGCCTCTACTCTGTGCTCTGCTGTTACACACACGGAGTAAATAACAGCCGAGAAGCAGAGGAGGAAGCTCCGCCCACAGCCCGTCCTGACCTCTGATCCTGTCAGCAAGGAGACATGGTGAGTGTCTGTGTGTATATGTGTGTGCAGTGTGTATACAGTATGTGTCTCTGTGTGTGTGTGTGTGTGTGTGTGTTTCTGAATGTGTTTGTCCCTTATATCTACTACATTATCTGTACTTAGAGAGGTATCACTGTGTTATCTGTAGTGTTACATAGGACTGCAGGTAACACTACCACATTATCTGTAATCAGAGAGTTATCACTGTGTTATCTGTGGTGTTACATAGGACTGCAGGTGACATAACTACATTATCTGTAGTCAGAGAGTTATAACTGTGTTATCTGTGGTGTTACAAAGGACTGCAGGCAACATCTACCACATCTGTAATCAGAGAGATATCACTGTGTTATTTGTGGGGTTACATAGGACTGCAGGTGACATAACTACATTATCTGTACTCAGAGTTATCACTGTGTTATCTGTGGTGTTACATAGGACTGCAGGTGACAAAACTACATTATCTGTACTCAGAGTTATCACTGTGTTATCTGTGGTGTTACATAGGACTGCAGGCAACATCTACCACATCTGTAATCAGAGAGTTATCACTGTGTTATTTGTGGTGTTACATAGGACTGCAGGTGACATAACTACATTATATGTACACAGAGTTATCACTATGTTATCTGTGGTGTTACATAGGACTGCAGGTAACACTACTGCATTATCTGTACTCAGTTATTACTGTGTTATCTGTGGTGTTACAAAGGGCTGAAATCTACAACAATATCTGTACTGTGCATATATGTGCCTGTGTGGGTATATATGGGTCTGTTGGTGAATCTGTATTTTTGCTTCTATATATGTGCATTTTATGTATTTGTATATGTCCCTGTCTGTGTATTTATCTGCCGGTGTGTGTGTGTGTGTGTGTGTGTGTATGTGTATATGTGTCTGTAGGTCTATATATTTACCTGTATGTATGTATTCCAGAATGTGTGTATGTACACTACCGTTCAAAAGTTTAGGGTCACTTAGAAATGTCCTTATTTTTTAAAGAAACCACAGTTTTTTTCAATGAAGATAACATTAAATTAATCAGAAATACACTCTATACATTGTTAATGTGCTAAATGACTATTCTAGCTGCAAACGTCTGGTTTTTAATGCAATATCTACATAGGTGTATAGAGGCTAATTTCCAGCAACCATCACTCCAGTGTTCTAATGGTACATTGTGTTTGCTAACTGTGTTTAGAAGGCTAATGGATGATTAGAAAACACTTGAAAACCCTTGTGCAATTATGTTAGCACCGCTGTAAACAGTTTTGCTGTTTAGAGGAGCTATAAAACTGACCTTTCTTTGAGCTAGTTGAGAATCTGGAGCATTACATTTGTGGGTTCGATTAAACTCTCCAGATGGCTAGAAAAAGAGAGCTTTCATGTGAAACTCGACAGTCTATTCTTGTACTTATAAATGAAGGCTATTCCATGCGAGAAATTGCCAAGAAACTGAAGATTTCCTACAACGGTGTGTACTACTCCCTTCAGAGGACAGCACAAACAGGATCTAACCAGAGTAGAAAGAGAAGTGGGAGGCCCCCGCTGCACAACTGAGCAACAAGACAAGTACATTAGAGTCTCTAGTTTGAGAAATAGACGCCTCACAGGTCCTCAATTGGCAGCTTCATTAAATAGTAACCGCAAAACGCCAGTGTCAACGTCTACAGTGAAGAGGTGACTCCGGGATGCTGGCCTTCAGGGCACAGTGGCAAAGAAAAAACCATATCTGAGACTGGCTAATAAAAGGAAAAGATTAGTATGGGCAAAAGCACACAGACATTGGACAGAAGGTTGGAAAAAAGTGTTATGGACAGACGAATCGAAGTTTGAGGTGTTTGGATCACACAGAAGAACATTTGTGAGACGCAGAACAACTGAAAAGATGCTGGAAGAGTGCCTGACGCCATCTGTCAAGCATGGTGGAGGTAATGTGATGGTCTGGGGTTGCTTTGGTGCTGGTAAAGTGGGAGATTTGTACAAGGTAAAAGGGATTTTGAATAAGGAAGGCTATCACTCCATTTTGCAACGCCATGCCATACCATACCCTGTGGACAGCGCTTGATTGGAGCCAATTTCATCCTACAACAGGACAATGACCCAAAGCACACCTCCAAATTATGCAAGAACTACTTAGGGAAGAAGCAGGCAGCTGGTATTCTATCTGTAATGGAGTGGCCAGCGCAGTCCCCAGATCTCAACCCCATAGAGCTGTTGTGGGAGCAGCTTGACCGTATGGTACGCAAGAGGTGCCCATCAAGCCAATCCAACTTGTGGGAGGGGCTTCTGGAAGCATGGGGTGAAATTTCTCCCGATTACCTCAGCAAATTAACAGCTAGAATGGCAAAGGTCTGCAATGCTGTAATTGCTGCAAATGGAGCATTCTTTGACGAAAGCAAAGTTTGAAGGAGAAAATTATTTGAAATAAAAATCATTATTTCTAACCTTGTCAATGTCTTGACTATATTTTCTAGTCATTTTGCAACTCATTTGATAAATATAAGTGTGAGTTTTCATTGAAAACACAAAATTGTCTGGGTGACCCCAAACTTTTGAACGGTAGTGTATATTTACATGTATGTCTAAATATCTGTCTTTATGTATGTACAGTATATATGTTCCAGTGTGTCCATATATGTGGTTAATTTTTGGTTTGTGTAGAGGGCGGCAATAGAGAATCCCGCACAGGGTGCCATCCAAGCTAAGGCCGGCCCTGGCTGTCACCGACCCTAGTCAGAAGGAACTCCGCCGCTGCCTGCGCCATATGACCTCCTCGGCTCCTCCGGTAAGTCACACCAGGCAGAGCGGAGAGTGGTAGAGGTAGGCTACCGCTCACCGCTGTTTACAGTGTGGCACTAAGTACAAGGGGGGAGTGTGGCGCTATTTAAAAGGGGGGGGATGTGGCACTATTTACAAGGGGGGAGTGTGGCGCTATTTACAAAGGGGAGGCGGGCTGTGTGTGGTACTATCTACAAGATGGGGGGTGTGCCACTATCTACAAGGGGGAAGCGGGCTGTGTGTGGCACTATTTACAAGGGGGCTGTCTGGCGCTATTTACAAGGGGGGCTGTGTGTGCGCTATCCACAAGGGGTGCTGTGTCTGGCACTATCTACAAGAGAGGGGCTGTGTCTGGCACTATCTACAAGGGGGGCTGTGTGTGGCGCTATCTACAGGGGGCTGTGTGTGGCCTCTTTAATTTATTTTCTTTTAATTTATTGTTAAGTTAATTACATTATATAACTATATCGCTTGTAAAATGTAGAAATGCTTTTATGCTCGAGTTACATTAAAAAAATTGTGGAAAACAAATTACACCTCATTGATTGGTAGAAAAAGCAAACATGGCAAAAGGGAAGGAGATGTCGGGAAATAAATTGGGGGGCGCCAATCTAAATCTTTGCCCCGGGTGCAGGAGAACCTAGCTACGCCTCTGGTCAATGACACATGTAGGCAGCAGTATAGGTTGTTTTATATTGCATATATGTCTGCAGTATACTTTTTTCAAATGTGGTCAGTGAATGTGATGTGTATCTATTTGTTTTCAATAGTGTGAGCACTTTTTAATATACATATTGTTAAAAATTGGTCACTCAGAGTAACATAGTGAGGAGAGAGTTAAAAAAGAAGCAGGGTTTGTGTATATAGTTAGGTTTGTACTTGATGCTCAAAGCACAGAGCATTATTCTCTATTATAAAAGCTTTATTCTTAGTGTCCCAACAATGGAGGAGCAAATAGTTCAGGCGCTGTATAAGGATAACAAGTCATAATTGTGAAAATCTTTTCATTTGTATGTTACTTTGACCATTCTCCTAACTACTTTGAGCAACCATGCACATATTGAACTGCTTACAAATCTCCAATTCTGTAGAAAATGCTTGACATTAATAGAAGACCGCCATTTTTATGGCTATTAGGCTGACATATTCACTGAATAAAAAAAAATAGAAGTCGTCCACTACCAAAATTACAGAATCATAAATCCAGGCCATAAACATGTTCAATCAACACCCTTCTGCAAAAGATACTGAGGAGAGCGGTTTAGTACTTTCTTGTTTTTTTATGTAGTTTTCTAACTCACAGTATGTACATCTAGTTATTAGCAAGTAAAACCATTATTTCAGGGTTATTTCCCATGAGAAGAATTAGAGAAATTCAAGCAGTCGTCTCAGGAGAGGATCCGCCATGAAACAGGAAGAAAAAGTAAACAGTATAAAAAAGGTTGTTAAAATGTGACAGAGGCAATAAACTGATTTCCTATCTTACGCTGTGTTTTCCCGATCAAGGCTGTAACTGAAGATGCACAAAACATAACTATCAGTAGGAGAATAAACTGTGAACATAAACTAATAAACTGAAATCCAACCAGTCCACTATTAGTGATAATACGGGAAAGGAAGGACAAAGGATTTTGTCCGTATTTTTAGTCTAGATAAGATGTTGGGAATTTTTTAAAATCTGCTTCCCTTTTATCCTTCAGGAGGCAATTAACCTGTGTCAAATATAGCAAATATCAGAAGTTAATATCACACTAGCATAGTGATGGCAGCAAACAGATATGAATAGTGACTAGGGCCAAAGTTTTGAAAGGCTCATAAGAAATTCCATTTTAACATCACAATACACAAGATATGATATGGTATTCTATTTCATGTATGTATGCTTTCATGTAGCTGCCTAAACTTTTCTTAGATTGTAATGGATTGTAAACGTGATTCTCGTCCGTGTGCTGTGCTTTGAAACAACGCACAGCACACGGACCCATTGATATCAATGGGGCTATTCACACATGCATGCGTTTTCACGCAGGGAGTGTCCGTTGTGTGACTCACTGCATGTCCTATATTGGTATGTTTTCACGCACCTAGTCGCCTATTGAAGTCATTGGGTGCGTAAAAACGACGAACATTGGTGTGCTGTCCGTGTTTCACGCATCAATTACTTTGTAAAGTGCAAGTGCTTGCAAGTGCGTTAAAAACACATGCCACTCGCAAAACACACTGATGCAAAAAGGCAACGCACACAGACAGATTTACGCGTGTTTTTTACACGCGTAAATCTGTCACGCTCATGGGAATGTAGCCTAAAACTCATATTACATTACCCGACATGGGCTGCGTAAATGAGCGGCAGTCAACCATACAGCTCGTTGAACGGCGCTCGTTTGCTCCTTTCACAAGAAGCTGGAACGGGGACGAGCGCTCGTTACTCCGATCGCTTGTCCCCATACATTTCTATCATGTTGGAAGCACATCTCCCTGTTTACACAGGGAGATGTGCTGCCAACAACGATAATAGTTTCGGCATTTAAAACTATACGATCAGCCGATGAACGAGCGTTTGCTCGTTCAGCAGCTGATCATCTCTCTGTTTACACAAGGAAATTATTGACCGATAATTGGTCAGTATAAAAGGGTTTTAACACTAAATAAAAATGAGAAATTATGGTGGGTGGAATTTTACTAATGACAACGATTAGAGTACCCAGTGATATGCAAAGTTACATTTATTAATATTGTTGACATAATTGTCATTTAGAGTCTATGAAAAGCTGGGTAGTAATGCCAATGTGTACTATAATGGCATTTATTGTCCTGGCCAATGCATTATTTTGCCATTAACATGTTTTTGGAGTTTGGGGGAAAATCCACACATTCACGGGGAGAACATGCAAACTTCATGGTCAGATCCAAATCTAGGACTCATGCTGCTAACCACTGAGACATAATGCTACCTTAAATTCCTGTTTAAAGAGGCTCTGTCAACACATTATAAGTGCCCTATCTCCTACATAAGGAGATGGGCGCTATAATGTAGGTGACAGTAGTGTTTTTTATTTAGAAAAACTATCTATTTTTACCACGTTAGTAGCAATTTTAGCTTTATGCTAATTTGTTTCTTAATGCCCAAGTGGGCGTGTTTTTACTTTAGACCAAGTGGGCGTTGTACAGAGGAGTGTGTGACGCTGACCAATCAGTGTCATGCACTTCTCTCCATTCATCCATTCATTTACACAGCACTAGCGATATAGCTATATCGCTATGTGCAGCCACATACACAAAGACTAACGTTACTGCAGTGTCCTGACAATGAATATACATTACCTCCAGCCAGGACGTGATGTGTATTTAGAATCCTGACACTTCTGAATCTTTTCTGTGAGATTTCCAGCAAGGCAAGCATAATCTCACGAGATTACGATGTAACCTGTCATTTCAAACGAGATTACGTTTGCCTTGCTGGAAATCTCACAGAAAAGATTCAGAACTGTCAGGATTCTGAATAAACATCATGTCCAGGCTGGTAGTGATGTATATTCATTGTCAGGACACTGCAGTAACGTTATAGTGTGTTTATGTGGCTGCACATAACGATATAGCTATATCGCTATCTGCAGTCTAAATAAATGGAGAGAAGTGCATGACGCTGATTGGTCAGCGCCATACACTCCTCTGTACAACGCCCACTTGGTCTAAAGTAAAAACACGCCCACTTGGGCATTAAGAAACTAATTAGCATAAAGATAAAAATCGCTCATAAAGTGGTAAAAATAGATATTTTTTTTCTAAATAAAAAGCACTGCTGTCACCTACATTACAGCGCCCATCTCCTTATGTAGGAGATAGGGAACTTATAATGTGGTGACAGAGTCTCTTTAAAGAGGATTGGTCACTAGTTTAGTAATGCCCTATCTCCTAGCTAATCTATTAGGTGCTGTCATACTGATAATGATAGTGAAAATTGTGTCCCTAAACATTTATTATTTTAAGAGTAATGAGCTTTTTTCGAAATATGTAAATGAGTCTATACTTGACAAATGGGCGATTCCCCTGAGGTGGAGCTACCTCACAGCCTCTGATGTTGTCCTATCAGCATGAAGCTGCTTCACACAGTGTGAGAGACTGAGACTGGAGCGAAGGGGGTCACTTAAAGGGAATGTGTTGCCAGAAAAACATGTTGTTTTTTTTTAAATTAAACATTTAGTGTGTAGGTGATTAAACATTGTTCAAATTTTTTTTATTTTTTTCACGAGTCAGGAAATATTATAAATTAATTCTAATTTATAATATTTCCCATTGCTGGTCACTAGATGGAGCTATTCCCAAAATTGCAGCATTGCAAAATTGGGTAAAAAGCCCTCGCACTAGTGAGCTCTCAGCATCCCCCCCCTCCTTTATCCTGGCTAGTGCCGGGATAAACGAGGGGTTTGAACGGTCTAACCTCCTACACTGTGTGTCGCCATTTTTTGAGCTAACACACAGTGTAGTAGGTTTACATACAGTAGTAAACGCACACAAACACGAACATACATAGAAATCTCTTACCTGCTCCTGCCGGTAATCTTACTGTCCGGCCGCGACTTCCGGTCCACAGGAAAATGGCGCCGGACGGCGCGCATTTCAAATTGGACTGTGTGGGAGCGGCGCATGCGCAGTTCCCACACAGACGGCGTACATGTTAGTGGATGGAACGGGCCCCGTTCGCAGTCCCTATGGGACTGTGGCTGCCGTATTCCATGTCTGTATGTGTCATTAATCGACACATACAGAAATGGAAAAAAAAATGGCAGCCCCCATAGGGAAGAAAAAGTGTAAAAATAAGAAAAAGTAAAACACAAACACACAAATAAATATAAACGTTTTTAATAAAGCACTAACATCTTTAACATATTTAAAAAAAAATTGTGATGACACTGTTCCTTTAAACCAGCCATATCTCGGGCTGTAGACCTGCTTCTGGTGGCATATAAAAGATGAGATTCTAATCGTTCATATGACACCAGGAACGCAGTTCTAGCTGTGACCCAATCGGAGATATCACCAGTTGAAAACACAGTTGGGAATGGAAGCTGTATACTATATGATCACGTTGTGTTGCTGGGCAGGGAAGGGGGAGAAGCTGTCCAATCAGAATACAGCGTCATACAGAAAACATTACACGCCCAGAGTGAAAAGAAAGAGTCACCTCCCATTTGGCAAGTATAACCCAATTAGCATATTTATAAAAATGCTCATAATTTTAAAAATAATAAACGTTTTTGAAAACAAATCACACTGTAGTTATCAACATCATAACACCTATTAGATTAGTTAGGAGATAGGGAATTAATAAACTAGTGACAGATCCTCTTTAACTTTTGTTAGCGTTTCGTTAATTTCAAAGGGAAATGCTCTTTAACAGCTAATTTTTTCAGAATTGTTTTTTAGTGACCAATCCGATTTCAGCCAATTAGGTCAAACCCATATTTGACAGGGTCTTATTGTCCAATGTGTAAAACATTTAAGGGCTATGTAAACCTTTGAAAGTGATTTTTTTTCTTACATTTTTCCCCCCCCTCTTTCATTGATAAAAATGCTATAAAAACCTCAAATGTATAGACTTCTCTTGCTGCATTAACATCAATGAGCAGGGCATATGTAAACCATCTTCAGAATTGAAAAGAGACTTTGTGTCGAGTTTAGCCTATGGCTCTAAATATTTATGCAATGATACAGCGTGCTTTACTCCTGAGATATAAACCGGCACATTTCAAAGAAACATACATTTCTTGTGCTACTCAAGAAGCAGATCGGCCTGGTCACATGTGATATGAACAAAGTGCATACATATATGGCCGACTACATTTATCCCAGGAATCACATTATTTGTTCACCAGCTACTTATAATCTGAAGCCCCGATTTTCGCATTCCTACTAATTGTGGTTCCTGACTGAGGCCTATCGCCCCTGGAGGTTGTTTGTTCATCTGCTTGTAAAAATGTAATTATTGAAGCACAGCCACCAAAACCGGAGCATCCAGACAGCCTAATATTCTCTTCTCCCGCTCCTCCTGTTCTATCCCTCCTCCTCTGAAGAGAATTACTCTTAATCAGCTTGTCATTCTTTATAACAACAGTTTTTATAATCCGAGGATGGCACAGAACAGCTCTTTTATTGCATCTTGTGATTTTAAAGACAACTGGATTTAATTTACTCTGTGAAGAGATGCAGACAGCTGCTGCCTCACATTCCTAGCCTCATATGCAAGTCTTCAATCTGTGTCCTATTGAAGGAGAATTAGCTCCAGGTAAGGGTTGAATGCATAGGTTCACATACTTCTCAAAGGAGAAAAAGAAGTTCAATAAAGATACAATTGATGTAGTAGAGCTGAGGTGGTCAGTTGGTACTCATCATGATGCAATGACATGTTACCAGTGGATGGATCCTTGGCATGACTTTTTTATGAACCCGAAGGCCAACATTCCTAAACTGAATGTACTGTGGGTATGGGTTGAACAAAAGACAATTACAGCGCTACATAGTGTGAATACGTTCACAACACAATATTTCTGTAACAGTAGATGTGAAGGCTCACCTTGTCGTGTTGTGCTAATATGTAGGCGTAACACTATATTTAAGCTTTAAAGGGTGTTGGGCTGCTGCCGGTGCCAAACCTATCCAAGCTATAACCAACCAGGAAAACTGTCCCAATGCTGGAAAAAAACACTAGAGGTGCAGCCCCTATTCCAGGTATAAGTCACTCATGTAGGGAACAGAAAAGTTTTATTACATAAACCATGAGTTTCGGGGGACGCAGGACCCCCTTCATCAGGTCAAAATTCTAAACATGAGTACACACACTGACAAGTAAAAAAATGCACCAGTGTTTTTTTTTCCCAGCATTGGGACAGGTTTCCTGGCTGGTCATGTCTTGGATAAACTGAATGTATGGTTAGCATACAAAATTTGTAACTGACTATTTCCAAAAGTTTATTTATTTATCAAAAAATAAATACATGTTTTGAAACATGCATCATCTAAAAATATGTTACTTCTAAGTATGTCTGGTGGATAACTATGGGTCATACAATAACATTGAATTGAAAAAGTAAGTAGAGGGCACCATTTTTACATAAGAAAATAACAAAGCTTATGGCGGCTATCACTGTTTTCTATCTAGCGGCATATTGGTGGACAACAGTAAGTAAGATATGACAGTTCGTAAGGAATAGTTAAGTCTTCTATCAGTAACATGTTTCTGGCACAGAACTAGATGTCACTGCTGAGTGCTTCATGTCCATCACTGATGGAACCCCATTGTCTCTCATTGTTGGCCCTTTTCTGTAGATACAGAAAAAATGGCCTGAGGATTAAAGCGCCTTCTGTTTATGTGTCTAGATTTGATTTCTGTGTGATAACCAAGACTACATAGGTATTTTAGATTAAAAAAACAGACATAACAGTAGAAAGTATAATCACTAAAAATACATTCATGCTCCGAGGGTCTATAAATAATCCTTCATGAATATCAATCATGATCCCAAACTGGTCTTTGTAAAAGCAGCTCGTCCAAAGACCAACGTGACTTAACTTGCAAACTCTAGACCATTACCATTGTCTGTCTTTAAACAAATGATGCTGTTAAACTATCTTCTGGATGATCGAAGACATAAATCTCTTCTTAATTTGAATGCTGTTGAAAATAATTGCTTACCTGACATTTTCAGAGACAACAAAACACGCCAGAAGCTACATTCTACTCTTCACATCTTGAAATATTTCCAAGATATATGACTGTTAAATCATGAGCATTGATGAGGGTTAATATTTGCAATAGGACCTTTGTGAACACAGTGAGAAAGGTGTGTAAGGCTCAGTTCACATCTCGTTTTGTGCACACGTTTGTAGCACACGGCGACGTATACGTTTTTAAAGTTACAAAAATGTATGCATTTGTCACATATGCTTAAGTTTTTTGGAAAATACGTGGTATACGATTTTATACGCTTGTGTCCGTTCTTACTTCTAAAAACGTATACATTTTTTTGTTTTGAGCCAAATCAAACTTTGTAAAGTAAAGATTTGTAAAGTTAAAATATAAAAGAAGAAGTAAGGAGTGGCTGCAGTGTTTTCTGGCGCCAGTACTGGGGGGCTGGGCAGTGGGAGGCACTGTTTTGTCTTCTGGGTAATTTCCCATATATGGTGACTAAAACGTATACGTTTTACATATGCAAAGGTAGGGTTTAAGATTGTATACGTCGTCCATACGTCACCATTGACTTCAATAAAGATAAAACCATATAAGTGTAGTATAGATTTTGGAAAAGTACTGAAAGGCATAGTAGACTACGCTTTTCAGGACTTGGAAAAAAAAAAAGGATAGAACGTAAGTACACAAAACATATGCACAAACTAAACCATTAGTGCATCCGACCCAACCATAGAAATCAATGTACACGGTGTGGTACACGTTTTGACACTGTTTTTCATGTCAAAACATGCACGTCAGACATCAAGATGCAAACTTAGCCTAATGCGCCATGTATACGAGCACCGATCAACGAGACAGCTCGTTGATCGGCGCTCGTTTGCTCCATTCATAAGGAGCTAGTATGGGGACGAGCGCTTGTTAGTCTGATCACTTGTCCCCCATACATTTTTGCCATGTCGCATCTGTTTACACAGGGAGATGTGCTGCAGACAATGATAATAGTTTCAGCATTTAAAAAAATGCAATCAGGCGATGAACAAGCGTTTGCTCGTTCATCAGCTAATCATTGCCCCGATTACACAGGGCAATTATTGTGAACGAGCGTTCTGTGAACGATAATTTTTCCGAAAACTGACTGGTGTAAAATGGCCTTAACTCATACCCGCAAAGAGTCCTAGCGTAAGTAAGTCAGGAGTCAGTGTCAATGAACCCTGTCTGGCACTGAGAGGAGGAACTAACATATGCACAACCAAGAGTCGGTTGAGTAATGAGTTAAGTGTAGGGCCTCATGCACACGACCGTAGCCATGTGCACGGCCGTGATTTTCAGGTCGGCCGGCTGCGGACTGTCAGCCATGAGCCGCCCGCAAATCGCGGGACATGCACATGCCCGTGGCCATTATTTTCAATGAGCCCGGACCGCAGAAGACGGCCATAATAACACAGGTCCGTTCTTTCTGCGGTGCGGGCTCCCAGGCCATGCATGGACCGTAAAAACTACGGTCGTGTACATGGCCCCATAAAAATGAATGGGGCCGCAATTCTCCCGTGGATTTTAGGGGGAATTGCGGCCGCAAAAGCACGTTCGTGTGCATCGGGCCTAAGGTTTATTTTAATGTAAAAATAAATCATTTATAAAGGCACTTTGGCAGGCAGCATTCAAAGGGGACTCTAGCTAGTACTAACAATGGGGCTACTCAGGCTGGTCAGTATTAGAGGTCTAAGATTATGTATAAAACATTTTACTTAGCATGCTTCACATACCCTATCTAAAGTTTCCATGGACTAATCACTATGTGCTTGAAAAATGGCATGTATAGCCGGAACCTATCACTGGAGTAAAGACACACTCTTCTAAAAAACTTTTTGTACGCTGTTGGCGCTATTTTCTTTTTCTTGGACTGATCATATACTGACAATTTGCCTTGTTAATCTAAAATATCCATTATAAACTGTTATAATAACCACTTCTTCTATTACATTTATGTATCCACACTGTCTTCTCACTCTGAGCGGCACAAGGGTATAGAGTTCCCTCTTACTTTCAGTAAAGCTCTGTTCAACATAATAATGTCAATTTTCATAAGACCTGAGAATTGTTTTAAGGAAGAGACTGTAAGGTTTTGAGTGATTGCTGCTCTGGAGGGGCCGCGAGGCGCTGTGTGGATCTGAAAAGGGCATGACACAGGTGTTGACAGTTTGAGAAGGGTTTTACTGTGCAGGTAAACGGGTGTCTGAAGTGTCTTGGATTAAAGCTGTGTCTTTCGCTGCTGCCACCTCTAAAGAAGTAAAACACTAATTTCCTCTTAGATGGATTACAACTACAGACCTACAGGATTTTTGGACAGTCCCTTCAAGATTATGTCGATGACAAGTGCATTTAGTTAAAACTTCACGAAAATGATTAGCGGATACAACTGACGGAACAAAAATCTGATTTATTTGTATAATTATTTTGGAATGGTGTAAAAAAATAATAAAAGAAATTGTGAAAAATTGCAGCTGGGACAGAAGTATTCTAGAGAAACTTCACCGAATCTACGTCTACAGATAAATGTAGTTAAATAAAATATAACTGTATAAGAAATATTGCACTGCTTAGATTGTATCTATATTGTTTTTTAATCTTGTCATCCCATATGACCAGACATATGTCAGGCTATGTTCTAGATAATATTGGAAAGGCTAGATCTAGATGCAGTGACAAAACAAAGAACTAACTATTTAATTACTTTTCTCATTATTATAAATGGAATTTCTCTAAAAATAGAGCCCAATCTGACATTTTCTATATGTAAGTGTTGCACTATATAGCACTTTACAGAGAAACATGTGAATCTATTATTCTTAGTTATTATAGTCACTACAAGGCTTCCATCTTGTTCAATTTCCACATCACACCTTTTGCCTATACTACTTTTTCTTTGAATAAACTCGAAGGGACCGTATACTGTTGGTTGCTTCTGCTCATCCGACTAGGTAAACAACCCTGTCTCCTTTAACCCTTTAAAGACCAAGACATTTTTTGTTTTTACGTTAGTTTTTCACTCCCCGTCTTCCAAGAGCCATAACTTTTTTATTTTTCCGTCAATAGAGTGGTTTGAGGGCTTATTTTTTTGTGGGGGGGGGGGGAGTTGTAGTTTCTATTGGCTCAATTTAAAGTACCATATAATGCACAGGGAAATGGAAAAATAATTCTTTGTGGGGTGCAATTGGAAAAAAACTCAATAGTTTTTTGGGTTTAATTTTTACAGCTTTCACCGTGCAGTAAAGACAACGTAACTTTATTCTGCAGCTCAATACAATTACAGTGATACCAAATTAATATCGTTTTTTTTTATATTTTACTACTTTTACAAAGAAAAAACTATTTGTTAAAACAGAAAATTGTTCTGTTTCACCACATTCTGAGAGCCAGAACTTTTTAATTTTTTGGTCGATTGAGCGGTGTGAGGGCTTATTTTTTGCAGGACAAGCTGTAGTTTTTATTGATATTACTTTTTGGTACATTCCAAAAATTCAGTGTAAATAGTAAACGTTAATTAATAAATGTATAGTCCTGCCTAGAAAAACGTTAGAAGTAGTTTTATTTGTATAGTATTAAAAATAGGGCACTAAATGCCAAAGTGTAGGCGTAGGCACACAGATCCACGGTCCCTGATAGGTGTCAGGAAACAGGTGAAATTGAAAAACCTTTCAATCGATATGACACAAGACAGGGGTAGCAGTAGTGCTCCTCAATCACTTGCCATAGCGATGCAAAGGTAAACAAGCCTCCTTGGAATGTCCTGTTTGCACATAGAAACAGACGTGCCACACTCTGGACATGCACAGGGGACCTAAGCAAATGTAGATGTGGTCTGGTTACCACAGTAAAGCAACGTCCCAACGTGTTTCTGCAGCCCTGTAACTACAGGGCAGCGTCCTCAGGGGTTAAATTTGCTTATTATTAATGAACTGCCGAACAGCACATTGTCTGCTGTTTGTTTTGTATTCTCCGGCGTGTACTCAGACACTGATAGATGGTCTAACATGAGCTGGAGAAACTCGAGTGTCTTATACGGCTAGCCCCACCTCCTTCAGAGGCGTGATGGAAAGCCAGGACCAATCGGTGTGTCACAACGCCAGAATGACGCCCACCGACATAGACCGGCCTCCTAATGACATCACAGCCAATCACCAAAATGCAGAACGCATCACCAGTTGCTAGGGGAATTTCAGGCGATCTCATATATACATTGCTGCAGCAACAGAGTAAGTGTCACAGTGTGACAAAGGAAAGTTACAGCTCATGTATGGTACATATGATTTTTTGATCACTTTTTATTAAGAAAAATTTTAGCGCTAAAGTGACAAAAATATTCAGATATTTGAATTTTTTTTACGCGTTTTACTATGGTATATTGTAATAGTTCAGAATTTTTAACAGTTTAGAACAGTTTAAATGCTGCGGTCGGTATTGACCACGGCATTTAATTAGTTAAATAGCCAGGAACAGCACGATCGCTGTTCCTGGCCATTAGAGCAGCGTGTCAGCTGTGATACACAGCTGACACCTGCAGAGTATGGAGCGGATTCAGCGCGTGAGCCCACACCTTGATCCCACAGATAAAAACAGGCAACTGTTCTCAGAATAAAACTGCCCCATCAATCAAATGATCACCACAGGTCTGGTTTCAGTACAATGGTTGAATGAGCTACCATGTAAAACATGGTTGCCTTGAGTCTGACAGAGAGGGAGCCACTCTATGAAGTGGTTCTCTGCTCTGGCTCATAGAGAGGATTAAGATCAGTAGAACCCCTCCTCTACAATGTCCATATGCCCTAATAAAGCATACGGCATAGGGGCAACCCCTTTTAAACCCCATCCGCATCACGTTTATTGAACTACGCTTGACGTAAACGCTGTGAATAGCTCTCGACATATACGTTAAATGCATGCTGTGACAGATGCCCTAACAGTGGCATCCTTCATGATAGACTATAATAGTATGCGTTAAATATATTTGCCAAAAACTGTGGTCATGAAAGTTCATGACGTATCTGTTGAACGGATACCATTATAGTCTATAGGGGGACGGATGCCACTATTAGGCATCCATTTAAAGTATCCGTCACCCATAGACTATAATGGTATCCGTTTAATGTATACGTCATGAAAACATATTGAAAAGCCAAAGATGTAAACGTTAAACGGTTTTGCCTGTGACGTATTAAAAAATGTATACCGATCCGTAGACTTTTTTTTATTAGATTCTGTTATATGGAATAGCGTAGTCTACCACGCAATTCAAGACTTGAAAAACCAAGGTATATTGATATATACCAGCCCAATAGAGGCCAAAAGGACTCTCATTGGGTTGATGGAGCCCTATGTACACCTTTAGCATGTATGCTGGGAACTTTCCCAATGTACATGCTAAACTTAGTGAATGAATGTGATGAAGGGGGCAAAGTAAGTTTATTTATACATTTATATACAAATCAAATGATTTTCTACTTGAAGAGACCATTACTATAGAACACTTAATTCTTTCTCTCACTAATAGGTGTTCAGTTATGCATCTATACCATCAAACATAATGACCCTTATTTATTAAGCGATTTTCGCCACTTTAGTGCGCTTTTCAAAAAAAGGAGCTGTGGCTTAGCAAATGGGACCGGCCGCCGCAGCCCGACATTTTTACTGGAATTTATTCCAGAAACTGGCACAAATAATAGCGGATATCTACTGCATTTCGGAGCTTATGTAGATTTGACTTTCAGATGCACAGACAGCACAAGATGTGACTAATTTATTAAGAGGCGTACATCTTTTAGTAAATTATTCACATTTTACTCCTACAGGCTTATGATTAATACTGGTGTATGAAACACAAGTCTTTTTAGGCCTCATGCACACGTCTGTTGCCCGTCGTACGGCCGCTAATGACGGATCTGTGAAACACAGACCGCACACGGATGGCGTCCTTGTGCAGTTCGTTGTTTCAACGGACCGAATGAATGAAATGGCCGAGAGTGTTCCGTCAAAAACGGACAGGAGTAGGACCTGTCCTATTTTTGTCGGAAAGGCCACACGGTTCCGTTAAAACAAGGGAAGGGTGCACACTGAAGAAAATAACTGAAGTGGGCATGAGGCCTAATCTGGCCCAATGTCTATAAGACTGACACGTACAAATATTTGCATCTTCTAAAGATGCAAATATGCCATTAAGGGTTAAACATAAAATGAATAATAACTGTACACAATAAGAAATGCAATCTATCAACATGTATTAAAGGCAATTAAGCTTACTTTTCATGAGTTTAGTACCAATTAAAATTGTTAATGTCAGTTAACTACCTATTGTGGCACAATATACTGCACTGGCATTTCAGAACACAATTTAATTGGTGTCTAGGTAAAGAACAGTATGCACTTTGATTAAATGTATTCATGTAGCTCATTTTATTATACATAATGTAAATTAAGCAACTTGCTTTCTGAAGAAACATGAATATAAATATGAATTAAATAGCTAATTATTAGCACTAAAAGAAAACCTAATATATCTGTAATAATAAAGTTTTCAGTGATAATTATGGAAGATATTTTCTGACAAAAGGTTCGGAGGATTGACAGTATAATTTGGCAGTTACTGAGCCTGCATTGTTATTTGAGCAATTTGCAATCAACTTGGATTACTAAGACATCTCTTATAGAGTCCAACAATTCATATACTTTTATGATAATAAAAAGTGTTCATTTTGAGTGTTTATGTAGCTGGGGCTTATATATTGGAATATTAATAAGAAACAACAGTCAGCATTGATATTAATGTTACCAGAAGAGATTCTTAAATTGTTTTTGAAATTGCTGTGGATCCTACCATAATATTCTTTGAATAGAAACACAATTTCCTTGGGCCCCTTCACTGTGGTGCCCGATAAAGCACTGCTCTAGTCCATAAGGCTGTGCATTGGAGGTCTTTTTTTAGTAATCTGATTCATAGGCCCTTGCAAATAATGCAAATAACCTATCTTAGTATATTTTTTGAAATGTTTTTCAATCTAAAAAATGTATTAGTATCCCATTATTTTCTATGGGTGCAACGTATGCAAAAGTGTTCCATACCTTTTTTTTTTAAAGCATTAGTATACATCATGCTACAAAGTCATTCAAATGGTATAAAACAATCTTAAATCAGTAAACTAAGGAGAAAAAGTTGTACTAATGTCTTGAATATAGATAACATTGTTTCTGAAGGCTGGCAGCCTGTACGCCGTACAAAATTAAGGTCATCACTACAGTAGCATGTTTGTTGATTTATATAGTGAAATTGCTGTCAAATATATTTTTTTATGTCGCTGAGATGAAAGATCAATTTTGTACTTTTTGGGATTTCTTATTGGTTTGCTGGTTTGTAAGGCTAAAATAATTTTGTTAAGCCTAACATGGTTTGCACAAGTCAATATTTATGCAGATTTTTTTTATGGTATACCTCAAAAAGTCACAATTTTACAGTGGTCACGTCAAAAAAGTGTCATGACATGAGTAAGTCTTCTTTCACTTATGCGTCGGGACTCCGTTCATGGGTTCCGTCTGACCTTTCCGTCAGGGGAATGAACGGAATCCAAACTGAAACAAACGGAAACCATACGGTCCAAATGGATTCCGTTTGTCACCGTTGTGTAATGCTTCAGTCGAGTTGACAAAATCAATACTGTAGCCAACTACGCTATTCATTCCATCAAAACGACAGAACCGTTACACAACGGGGACAAGCAAAAACCATTTGCACCGGATCCATCACTCTTGAAATCAATGGTGATGCAAACGGAAACCTATGGTTTCCGTTTGTTTCAGTTTGGATCCCGTTTGAATTCTGTTCATGGGTTCCCCTGACGGAAAGCTCAGACGGAACCCATGAACAGAGTGTGAACGAAGCCTAAGATCCTGACAAAAATCACAAAAGTGTGCTCCACCTACAAAATGTTTACACAGAATCCCCAAATAATGGTTCATGCACACGACGGTATTATGCATGAGTGTTGTAAGGACTTGTAATACGGTGCCCATCTGTAATATAGTGCCCAGTCTGACATTATATAGAGTTTTTCTCACCAATTTCATATGAATACATTTTACATAGTCCGCCATATTACAGATTTATTCTTTACTAGAGGTATTTCCATTTGGAAGAACATACACACACACACACACACACACACACACACACACACACACGTATGTTTGTCTAGATAGATGTACGCATATGGTACTGCACACATGGTCCATGTAGCCTTACATTTACATTAACTCTCTGAGCCAATTGGCAAAATTATTGGAGGCCCACTGGTATATAAGAGAAAATCACATTGAAGGGATGTTTTCATCTGCAACTCCATAAATTAATCTTTGAGTCAACTACATCATTCAAGGACAGCTGGGCACTGCTGCTGAGAGGACATCTAGCCCGAACATGGAGATCAGAACCTTTCATTATATAACGCTGTTCATACAGCATACACGACACAAAGAATCAATTAAGGGATTCATGCATGTAACATGAATTCTGAAAAGCATCCATTTCACAAAATACAATGGATTTCTAACAAGCAATATGTTTTAAATGATCCTCATGAAGAAAGTGGTTTAGGCGAGAAGCCGGAGAAGCATTTGGGTTTTAGCTTGTTTAATTTCTCCTACAGTTATGTTTATGAGCTAACAAATTACTCATTGGACACAATGAACTTCCCAGCACTGTTTCATTAGACAGCACGGGAAATGTTTTAGAGTGTCATTTAGACACTGACTGTGTAGAGAATGGTTTGATAGCAGTTCTCTTATGTCTTCTCTAATAGTGCAGTAAATAAAGCTGACTTGTTTTTTGTACTTCAGTCGTATGTTGCGTTGCAATGTATTAAATGTACTACACAATCCTATGTATTGTGCAAATTATCCATACATAATAACAGAACAGCAAGGAGAACTGTTACATGGTCTTAAATTTAGACAGCTTAGAATTAGACTAGATGCGCCAAATGTATCACAGTGGCTCATGCTGGATGATACATTTTGTGCATTTATAGACACTTCATTCTAACGTTATACCACCTCTTGGTTGGCTTACTTTAGTACTTTTTTTTGTGCCAAAATTTTGGTGCATCTTAAGCCACGCCCTTTGTTGGGCAAGTTGCACACATCTGTTCTTGTTGTGGTGTTTCATTGACAAATTTGCATAAAAATGTTTGCGCCAAAAAGAAGGTGCAACTTAGGTACAAGTTCTGGCACAACGCTAATCTGCCCCACTATTTAATGCCTATTGCATCTCCTGAGATGGCGATCATGTCATGAAGTAATGTACCACCCTCTCAGACCCTGCACTAGACATTATACACTGTTTGGGTTTTGGAGTGTTCCTTTAAGATATCCCACTTCAATGAAAAACTTTATAAACAACTGATATTGAGCAAATAACACAGTCAATTCCTCCATTCCCTAAAGTGCAAACCCAAATGCAACAGGATTAACAATAATGCAATAATTCATAAGTGTATATTCAAAGTGGAAGCATTAAAGGGAGTATGTAATCAATTTAGCCTCCAAAGAACGCTAATACCGCTATATAGGGTAGTTTATGGGCATGATAGTTTTATAAACATACCTATGTTGCCCAAGTCAGCCCATCGTGAATCATAAAAAAGTACTTTTATTCCTTTGGGCGCCGTATGCAAATGAGTACTGAAGACTCCTGCAATCCAGGAAGTGTCCTACATTATATAGTTACTTTGGTTGAAAAAAGACACAAGTCCATCAAGTCCAACAGTTCTCACTAAATTACCCGTCATTCATTGCTTGATTAATTATAAACCTCAATGCCATTTGTCAGTGAATAATCATCTAACCTTTTTTTAAATGCTGGCATAGTATCTGTCATCACTACCTCTAGGTGTAGGGCAGTCCATAGTTTGACTACTTTAACTGTAAAGAACCCTTTTCTATATTGATGACTGAAACGTTTTTCCTCCACACACTAGATTGTAAGCAGAAACCACGCAGAATTCAGGAATCTTCCTGGAATGCAGGACTACTTAGTGCTCATTTGCATACGTAGCCTGGAGGAATAAAAGCACTTCTTTATGGTTCATGATGGGCTGACTTGAGCAACATAGGTATGCTTGAAAAACTATAATTTTTCCTTATATAGCTGTATCAGCGGTTCGGAAGGTGAAAATGTGATGACAGAAAACGTACTATATTCCATACAAAAATTCTAATATGATCTTAAATATGATCTTAAATTTAGTCACAGAAATCCATATAAAGGATAAAGGCCTCATTGGTGATAAAAATAATTCTTGTCATTGTGTTTTACATGACTCAAATGCAACGGATAAATATTCGGTAGACAGCTTAACCGGTACATGGGTATATAGAATATATATATTAAATGGGCTATGCTCTTTTAGAAAAAACAAGAGTCATGTCTAGAGCAGCTCTTGGCTTTTCAATGTGTGACTTGTTATGCTTTGTCTTCCTTGCTACAGTCCTGTGGGGAAATGACCACCTAGACGTATAACAGCTGATCCTGAGGTGCCACCCAAAACTGGGAAACTCTATTATATCATATATGGGTTATCAGCGGCTACTTCAAAACAGTACATATTATGTCATGCAAATATAACCACGGTGAATATCTGTATGGAACCTATGAGATGTTAATTTTCATCACACACAATGAATACTTGACTATGAGTGTTAGAGGGGGAAAAAGGATTTCTCACTCCCTTGCAAGTGGATGTCACAATATATTTGATATAGCAATACATGAAATGGCGTTTGGAGCAGAAGCCAGGTACGAAACGTGTTGAAGCCTTGAGGGCACAAGGTTAAAATAAGCAAATTTGTACATGAAAAAACACCTGCTTTTCTCTTTCAACCACACAGAGGTGTGAATTTTCCTTTGGGATTCACACATTATCTCAGCCTGAAAGAGCAAAATAGCTGTGATATATTTTAATCAACACTTTGTGGAAGAATAAAATGGCAATGGGGAGGCAGATTTCATCCGAATGACTGACAGTGACCATAACAGGCTTTCAAAGTCAGTTTGCCATTCCCAATGCAGCATTTCCCGCACACAATTGATGCATAGCAACTGAAGGACAATTACAAGTGACTGCATATCACTTTGCATCTATTGGCAATGGCACGTTAATTCCCTGACAGATTAAGAAATTACTGCTAATGCCATTCACTGCCTCGGAGTTCAACAACACAGTCTGGAACTGGAAATAACCATACTACAGAAATTGTACTTCTTTATAATCAATCGTACAGGCTGTAATGCCTGTGAAGAAAATTAGATTATCTGTACTTTATGTATTTTGGTGAAGTGTTTAATTATTTAATGCTTTTTGCTTCCTTTTCCTCTCGAGTTTCATTTAAAAATAACCTGTCTTAGCAGTGATTATTTTTTTATCGTCTGCTACTGCAGAAAATGCTGTTTCATCACTTAATGGGACACTGGCGTGTGCAGATTAAACATTCTACAAATGCTACATGTAGAACCTTTGATCGAGTCTCCAGTGTTCCATTAGAAATAAAAATTATAGCACGTGATAATTCTACGGAAGGTATCCGATAGTCAAGTCCCTGGAAATATTGCGATAAGAAAAAATGTTTGAAAACATCTTCGTAAAAGATTTCTAGCTGAATCTAGTCTTAGGGTGTCAAAAAACAAATCAAGTATAATAGTAAAGGACTAAATACCAGCCTATCCACAGTGATGATTGAAGATATGGGACTTTTATCAATGCATTAAAGCAAGTTTTCTAATGTGATTGTACTGAAAACAATACTGTTAAAAAGAAAGGCTGGTTCTCTAGAGAAAAAAGTGGCTGGACAAATCCAAGAGCAACTTGGTGTTGATCGGAGACGTGTACCATGTTGTTCACCATTTTAGGGAATACAGAGCACAATGCACTGCTTTTTCACACTGGCAGAGTTTTCTGGTACAATATTCATGATAAATGGCCCTATTATTTCTTTGTTTCATTGGTGATACCTATTTTTAGTAATCATCCGAATAAGCCAAGTCTCAAAGTGAAAAACAATGAACCATGAAAGGAGCATAAAGTATCCTACAGATCAACATTCATAATATACTCAGCTTTCATTTTGAATAACATTATATACTATTATGGGGTTCTGATCGAGATCCATGAGGACCAGGAGGTCAATGAACCTCACAACAGACATGTCAAGAACATAGGGAAAAGCACTCAAGAAAACAAAATTGGTTGTGTCATTAATCGGTTGTTTCATTAAGACAACTTATGTCCAAATGTGGCAAATAATAGTAAAAACCAGGTTTATTTTCAAGGCACCTACTGCTGTAGTGATTCGTGCAGTTGAGGGCGCAGAATAAATGAGTTAGGCCCTGTTCACATCTGCTGTAAGTTTTCTGTTACTCTGTTCCAACATAGAAACAGAATAACAAGAACAACAGAAGAACCGGATATGCCGCTTTACGGGAAAAAAATGGCACCCACTGGAACCCACTGACTTTAATCAGTTCGGTCGGGTTTCCGTCATGGTTTCCGTGATTTTGCTGCACAAAATAGCGCTGCATGCTGCGCTACTTTGTCCTGCAAAAATAACTAAATCTGCGACAGAGGCTCACTACAGAACCTCTGTCGCAGATCTGAACAGAGTCTTACAGTGTTCTACTTAGCACTGTGTTCCTTTGAGCCTGTTCACATCACATTTGTATATCCTGTTGGAACGTCTGTTTGTATTATTGTTTTTTTCTAATAAAAAGATCAGTTACTGGATCCTTTGGTTTTCAATGGGGCTTCAAACATACGAAAAAGTGATCATTTGTCTTGTTTCCCTCAAGATCCGTTTTCATAACAAGACAGAGAACCCGGAGTCTGTCTCATGTTTCTGTCGTGTGAAACAACAGGATCCTGACGGATCTGTTTTGTTTTTCTACAATAGCTTAAGGCAACAGGATGCTACGGGATAGGTATCCTGTTGCCTCATTCTGTTTGACATCTGTTTTTATTTTCATTAAACTTGTAAAAAAGTAAACACCTTTATAGCCGTTTAGAAACGGGTACAACCGGATGCAAACGAATATAATATAAAAAGGATTAAAAAAACAGGATTTCTCAACAGCATAAAGAAACGTAGTGTGAACAAAGCCTTTGTCTTTCTCAAGACATTTCCATGTGTTGGAAACTTTAATGAAGGAAGTTTAATAAACTATGCTGCACACACAACTGAGCCCCTTCCTTCTGGTGATCAGTGGGGGTCCTATGGACCCCAGTGATGTCATCTCCTAACACACTTTCAGGCATGATTTAATATTTTTGATGTTCCAGAATTCACATAAAAGGGTCCCAAACTAGAATTTAGTCTGGAATACATTTTTCACATTCAGCAAGTGCTGACCATATTTATATGTAACCCTATTCTATCTACCTCAATTCTCAGTGCACCGTGAAATAGATAATAAAATAAGAATTTATTTCTAGCTGGAAGGTCACTTTGATTTTCCATTCAATAACCCAGAAAATCTGCTAATCGTCTATGCCTCTAAATGATAAGTATAATACATACCTGATCAAGTCTATTAATTGATATTAATTTAATTAGTAATACAATTTTTTCAACCATAAAAAAAAAATCTACCATGGTAACGGAAGCCAGTAGAAAAATTATTTAACAAAGATCTTAGACGGAGTCTCAGGGTAAGAAAAACATTTTTAGTGTTCAAACACAGGCGTAGAAACATTTCATCGCTAGCCTAAAATCTTGAAAAGCTACAAAACATTGATATTTCTCTTTAGAACAATAAAATCCAGGGAAGACATATTCAATTGAATCTCAAATGCATCATTTTTCCTTCAACACAAAGAAAACCTGAAAAGAGAACGACAAGAAAGCCAAGCAACAGGACAGTGTGATGGAGACTGAAGACTCTGGCAGTACCATTGTTATGTATCGAAAATGTTGGTTGATGGAACAATATCTGTAAACCTACTATGAAATTCATCTTATAGCACCCACTAGCTTTGAATGTTATTATAAATCTCATATACTTCAGAATGTGTAAGAAGATTGTAAAGAATTAATTTGTGCTGTCAGTTCTTTTTAATGAAGCATTCTGATTCTTCTGGAAGCTTCACACATCTATTCACCCTGATACCACGGTACTAACAAGTCATTCTTTTACCCTTCTCAAAGGGTCAATGACAAGATCAGTCATATGTTCATCCTGCATTCAGTGCTTCATGCCTATTATTACTTGTTGACTTTTCGTGTCTCTTGCAACCTATAATTTCAATTTCACTTTGCACTGCAGCATAAAGATGTAAACAGTTTTATTTTGACATTCCATGTGTCATGTCCTTTACAAACTAAAGATTTGTTTTTACTTTTAGATGTTTTTACCATTATACTAATGGAGTCAATATCATTTAACCTCCAGAAATTGGCATAAAAAGCCCCACCGTTATTTACCCCATACGCAACCATCAATCTACCCAACTATCTGGGCACATGAACAAAGGTGCATAGAGTCTCTGTGGCTGTCTACTATGGAACTATAGGTGCTCATGTGCTACCATATGATGGTTTCATCCGGCGCTTATTAGAGGGTCAGAATATTTAGATTATACAGCATCTGATGGAACATGGTGCAATTTTTTGTCTGATTTCATACGAAATTGGAGTCATATAAAGCTACAGTAGTGTCACATAGGCTTCTAGGGGTACTGTATACGGCTCCATACATCTCAGAGATTGAACAGAGCCATAATAGTGTGCTTGAGGTCACCTATTATTTATTTATTTTCAGTTTACTATATAGCGCCAACATATTCTGCAGCACTGGCGATTTTCATCATTCACATCAGTTACTGTCCCCAATGGGGCTATCCTCAACAAACATATAGAGTAACCCAAAGAATACACAAAATACTGGGAGAACATACAAACTCCATGCAGATGTTGCCCTGGCTCAGATTTTAACCCAGGATCCTCGGGGCTGCGCTAACCACCTAGCCACCGTGCTGCCCTCCCATTACTACGGGTCACATAATTAGACTTCTAATAGTGGTCTTCAAAAAAAATATGGACTGTTTTAATGTATAGATAACCAAGTCCATCAAAGACAGGGATCTATATGAAAATAGTTTTTGAAGGTTTATTTCAAATGGGGTGGAATTACTAAAAACATCTCAGGAAAGCATTTTCAGATTAATTTCTAAACTTTGTATTGAACCTCCTTTCTTTATTTTGTGCAAGGCAATGCATTAGAGATAAGTTTACTCATCAGTGAAAAGACTTTCTGGTTTAACTTCACTTGCTTAGTTTTATTTATAAGTATGATTTGTCTGCTGCTTCTAGTGCATCAAATCCTTCTCTTATATAGCAGATTAGCACCTTCCCCATAATAGCAAGAATCAATTTAATTTAATCTCACAAGAGATATTATGTTGCTCATGCATTTGAAGTTTAGTATATCCGAAATCCTTAGAGGGAACACAGATTTACTCTGCACCACTGGCCATGATAATATCATAGACCAAGGTTCGCAAACTTTGTTTGCTAAGGACATTAATGTAAAAACATTGACATAATGGATTAGCGTGCCAGGGATGTGTAGCATTTTACAATTTATTACGTGTCACCTTGAAGTTTAATATGTTGCCTTTCAAAACAAGGGGATAAAAGAGATTAAGTCTGTTTTTATGTTAGTTGGCTATATATTAAAGCAAAAGAGAAGACAGTGAAGAGGGTCTTTAAGAGATTGTGTAGTAGATTAAAAATACATAGTTTACGCATTGATGAATATATGCAGGTGTATATTCCAGGTACCAAAGTATTGAAATTACAGATTAACGCATATTTACATATGACAGTTATATATACATATACACATGTAGTTCTATGGATGAGCTTCTAGAAAGAGTTTAACGCAGCCAACTGTGACACCTTATGGATTTGGTTGATAAAATAGAACAGAACTCATAAATTAGATTAGAGTAACAAACAAAAACCCAAATAGTGAGGGATTATCCAAAATTAGACCCTTAGGGTCCTACTACGTGGGCCAACGTGAGCCGTGTATATGAGCACCGATGAATGAGACAGCAAGTTGATTGGCATTTGTTTTTTCCTTTCAGACGGAGCAATGATTGCTTACGTATAAGGATGAGCGATCTTTACTCTGATCGCTCTTCCCCATACATTTTCATCATGTCGGCAGCACATCTCCAGGTGTGCTGACGACAACAATGATTTTTAGTTCTGCATAAAATAGCAGATCAGTCGATGAACAAGCTCGTTCATCGGCTGATCATTGCCCTGACTACATTGGGCAAACGAGTGTTCATATGAACGCTCGTTTACGATCATTGCCCTATCATTGGCCCGTGTAATAGGGCCTTAACAATATCTGAAATTTAGAAACTGGTGCATTTACTATGTTCCACCCCAGAAATTGGGAAATTTATACTAAAACATATAGTTACATAGTCACATATTTACATAATTAGTATGTCCATCAAGTTCAACCAAGGGATGGGATAAAGGGAAGGGATGGGAAAAATTATAGAATTTTGTTTTACCCCTATTGAAACAGAGGAAGTTAAAAAAAACAAAACATAAGGCATGAACCATTCTGCCCTAAGAAGGCGATCAGTGGGGATCAGATTGGATCGAAATTCAAACAAGAAATCTATAGATTTACATAAGCGCTGATATTATTTTGTACTAAGAAATAATCAGAGCTTATATATCTATATAGACATTTAGATGTTTAGCACTAACCCCCAATTTATCATAGAAATATTCCCCGATTTGCCATTTAGTGGTTAGAATACTCACTAGTTTTACAATTTGAGAGGTGCATATTTTCCTAGTGACTGGTCATAATGTAATGCCATTTAGATCTCTCTCTAACGTAACCAGAGTTATAGACCATAAAAATAATTGCTGGCATAAATTTTTTCCTGATCTATGTCCCATGTCAGAATTTATCCATTGAATGACTTGCATTAGTATAAATTATCTGGTATTATCAGTAGTAATGTAAGTTATATAAACAATACGCTGCACTGTCACATTGTTATTCTGACACACATTTATGGAGTTCTCCATAAGTACAATGAAAACTACTGACATTTAAAGGCTCTCTTGGCAACTGCCTTATTGTTATCTTTATGCACAAGACACATTTTCAATTAAATATTCACACAGAGGAATTTTGGTTTTAGATTTTATATACCAAGCGGGACTTGAAATGCTGCAAATTTTATCTTTAGCTCATTCGCTGTCAGAGTATAAATGCACTTCTTAAAGTAAGAGGGACAATTAGAGAATATAATATGGTACATTGTAGTACTCTATAGATGGGTAACACAGGCTATATACAGTATGGCAGGCTTTATAATAATGTTAGGTCTTATGCACATGGCCGTTCAGGGCACCATATAACCTGTGATCTGTGTTTGTGGGAGGAGGCTTTAAATAGGGGACATAGATATCCCGAGGTATCGGGGGGAGGGGGACGGCATGGAAGCCGGCTTTAGGGTATTTTTTCTATTGCCTTGAATATGGTATCACAAATGCAAAATGTAAATATGTTTTTTTGTTTTACGTACTCTGGGTAATATTTTACATTTTGTACCAAAAACACTGCAGTTTCACTAAAAGGTACAGTTTTAGTTTGTTTTTATTGGATGCATTTTTCAATAGCACTCATAGTCCTTGTGCGAACCCAGCCTTGTACTGAACACATAAAGCAGATTTCAACGGGACAAGGCATAAAATTCACAGTATTAGTAATCACTACAGCTGAAAACTCACAGATCTTGCTTTAAAACTAGACAAGTTTTGTGTTAAAAAAAAAACTTGACTGATAAGTCATTCCGAACCGGCCTCTAAACATCCATGACTATCTTACAAACACAGCTGTATCTACTATGTAGGCCTTAAAGGAAATGTTTCAGGAAGTTCTTCTTATAGAGTTATAGAGTAACGTCTGCATGTTAATAACTCCTTTTTTACCCTTTTTTTTTGGCAAAGCCCAAATAAATTATTGCTCTCATTTATGAAATGAGAATGTATGGACAAGCAGTAGGAGTAGGTGAAGTTGGCGCATGCAGTTGTCTAGAATGTAAAGAGCAATACAGGGTATCTCACCAGCTAATTCCAACACCTATGTATAGACAAGATAGTAGTATATAGAGGCATTAACGTGAGAACATAAAAATCTGAGTTTACAATATTGTAGTATACTTAATGGAAGAATCCTAATGTTCCTATATATGCCTTGTCTCAACAATGGACCCCCTAGAAATTTGCTTAATAACCCAGATTTAATGTCATGTAATGTACAAAATAGAATGTTCGGGCATAAATGGTAGTTATTTTGCATTATATAGTAGATAGTAAGTAAAACGGTTTGCGGACAGTTTCTAGCAGAATGCAGACAACGCTCCAGACAGCTCTGCAGCCTTGAGCGAAGTACTAAATGGAAACGCATTCTAAAGGACTTATGAGCCACATCGCGACCTGGAGCTTTTGGCTAAGTGGCACTGCTGATTTTAAATAGCCCCTCATTACACAACAAATGTTATATTAATTATTTTAATACTAACCTACTTCTCTGTCAGAATGCCAATCCTAGTCGCATTTAAAATACATTCTCTCGAGGCAAAAATATAATTCCATATTTAATTTTTATGAATAAAACTAGTTATTTTGTCATTTTGGTTCATACAGGAGAGAACGACGTTCAAGGGGCCTGGGAAGAAAATCTCCATGTAATTTCATTTTAGGTCAAGGAGGAAAGAAGGGCATAATGGAGTTTTACTTCCCTGTTTATAAAATGAATTAAAATTAAATGACTAACTATAAAATGGCTTCCCAGGTCATTTAAGCTAGCAGTAAAATTTACTGGCCATCGTTGCTGTAACTTGTTGGATTGATGGCAGAGAATCTGGTCGTTTTTTCCTAATTTGTTATCTCATATAATATATAAATGGCATTACAGCCTCTGAGAGTAGAGCAGTTAAACAAATTAAGACCTTGTCTTCCATGATTGGGGCGGACATGAAGACATGTTGGCTTGTAAAAATGTGAACACCAACTTGACTAAAGAACTTCAGAAGCTTCTTTTCTTCGTGCAATGCTGAGCACTTAAGTCAGAAGCCTAACAAGTGGCTATTGGGCCACATTGTTCAATCTGACCCAAGGTCACTGAAATTACCTTCATCTTTACAGCTGAAATAAAATACCCCCAATAGATGGTAATTCCAAAAGTTTGGCTGCCACAAGAAGTAAAAAGGAAGTAAGTCTGCATAGTAAATAGGAAGCTAAATTGAGTGGGGGGGGTGGATTAGGAGGAACAATGACATACTATGTTAAGTACTCAAAGATCTAATCACGGTAGTTGGAGCAAGCTCACTATTCTTTATAATAGATCAATATTATAATGTATGTCATTTGCATTAATATGTCTTCATATATGGTGGCATCTGAAATCATTGGCAGGCCCAAGTATCGCTTAATCATCAGGTCCCAGGAGCTTGAAGTTCGTTTGCCTGTTGCGCTGTGCCACAGTTTTTGGTAAAGCATTGCTCTAATAGTCATAGATTGTATGCCAATACTAAAAATCTTATCTTATTACAGCCAATAAAACTGAAACAGCCATTTGTCAACCAAGCAAGAACAAGAGATGATGACTACCTATAACCACTTTATTAACTTTCACCATGATATCCTTATAGGTTTAGATTGTATTACAACATAGAGAATATTTTCATGAGATTAAGGCTGTATCCACATGGTCATAACAAGCCACATTCATTCATTCATTCATTCATTCATTCATTCATTCATTCATTCATTCATTCTACAGTCATATCAACCAGACACCATGTGCCTCTACTGCACCAAATAAAGACCACTATGGTGATCTAGGTTTGGTTCCATAGAGTTGTGGGTGGAGTCTTATTGTTGTGGCCATAACAAAGATGCTAAAATGCTTCTCTATCGTGACTGTCTAAAACCCATTCTAATGGGATAAATCTGTATATACATACAGTATATAGTACAAAATGCCATTTTGTAGTGTTACTGTAGTTTATAAACTAGGTGCTGGTAAACTAGACATAACCGTGTGACTGGCACACTTATATAAGCTTTATCCTTGTGCAATTATAATACTAGGCACCCACTCCCCTCATGAATAGTAGGTGTGAGAGTGGATGTTCATCAGTATTTTGCACCTGGGAAATCTCCCTCCATGTAGCATTGTGGCTTGTCTGCATCCTGTTGGGAATTGGTTGTTTGTACCTGCCCTTGTATTAGTAAGTATGGCCTTTTTCAGTGATTTTAAATAAATACAGTTCTTTTTTTTCGGTGATTTGTATGTATCTCCAGGCTTACAAATCAGTGAACAGAAATATCCCAAATGCATAATGGTTCTGAACTGGCATTTCATCATAAGCCTTTGATTGTCAGATGCATGCAACCAATATATCTGCTTTCTCAGTAATCAACGATCTAATGAGGTAGTTTGAATATTTATGAGGTTATCTTAATAACTGTGAAAGTTTTTTTTCCATTTTATAATAATATATTACAATAATTGGCTTATCTCAAAACAACACCGTTAGTATGCTTTCTGTTCTACTGATGTAACTGTGCGCAGTCTCACCCCTGTGAAGGTTGAAAAGCAAATGGTCAAATTAAAAGGTGTCAGATCACACCAGTCAAGCCACTTGTAAAATACATATATCACAATGCTTCACAGCAATGACACCAAATCAACCCTGGCAAATTTGACCACACTTGGGGCTCTTACCATTTGTTACTGAAGACAGCAGAAACCAGGAGGTACAATAGGTCTTAGCTCTTTTCAACCATCATAATATAGTATTATTTTGTAATTTATTATTAAAGGGGTTATCCGGTTTATCAAAAAAAATATGAAAGCAGAGTGGTGAGAAGGAGCTCTGGAGGCAACTGTGAATATGTGGAACTGCACACTGATGATGACCATGTTCAGTAGAAGAAAGGCTACATCCACTCCCCCCCCCCCCCTGACGTTCTGACTCCTGAGCACTTCCACAGACTAAGGCCCCATGCACACAAACGTAAAAACGCTCATAATTACGGGCCGTAATTACGGAATGTTGTTACGGGCCCATGGACTTCTATTGGCCACGGGTACCTCCCCTTATGCTTACGTGCCGTTGAAAGATATAGAACATGTCCCATTTCAGGCCGTAATTACGGCACGGGCAGGCCCATAGAAGTCTATGGGGCCCCCGTAATTACGGGTGACTACGTGTGGGCACCCGTAATTACGGCAGCGTTACTAGGCGACGTCAGTGAATAGTCACTGTCCAGGGTGCTGAAAGAGTTAAACAATCGGCAGTAACTCTTTCAGAACCCTTGACAGAAACTACCGATCACAATATAGATCAACCTGTAAAAAAAAAAAAAGACGTTCATACTTACCCAGAACTCCCTGCTTCTTCCTCCAATCCGGCCTCCTGGGATGACGTTTCAGCCCATGTAACCGCTGCAGCCAATCACAGGCTGCAGCTGTCTCATGGACTGCCGCTTCATCCAGGGAGGTCAGGCTGGATGTCGAAAGAGGGACGCGTCACCAAGACTCTGGCTGCATAATTTTTGAACAAAACAAAAAAAGTGCAAAAAAAGACTGAGAAATTGCCACCAAAAATAGAAGTAAGCATTATGTGTATGTGTGAATTCAGCCTTACAGAGTTGCTAGATCTTACATTAGACAATGCCAATTCAAGGTGGAGCACCACTGCACTAGATTCATTGAGAAATACAGTGAATGGCAAACCAATAGTGCGATCCTAGTTGGACTGGGCTAACTGTGACCAATATCACTGGTCGCACTTAGTCTAGTCCATGTAGCCTAAGCCTGACTTTGTCTATAAGATATGGCATTTTTTTTTTCGTTTAAGAAAACTGAACGCATGTGACTTAATGTAAAATTGATAAATCAATAGATGAGTTGAACAGAAATTGATTCAAATATTTGATATATAAACTTTTTTGCTTCAATGATCACTGAGCACTTTTTTCGTGTATACATAGTAACACAGTATTGGTGTCTCAGCCTTTTAAAAAACAGTTTGGAAATGTAATGTTCCCTCTGCACCAGGGAAGATCAGTTATTTGACAAGAAGCCGACATTTGTAGGTACTTGTTATGTTTACAACATCAGATTGGGGATATTAACGGCAGTTTAGCAGTTGCCAAATGGGCAATACTTAAAGGTAGTTTGGGCAAATGGGCTCCAATTTATTGCTTCGCCCAGCATTTCATACTGGTTTGCTTTGCCCAGCATCATTTCAAGGACATGATCCAGCGCTCTACATAGCTACACGTTTATTATTTTTCACACATACAAAGTTCTAATACAATGACCAGAAATCATTACTGACCAGAATGTCATTTATCAAAATCACATCAAATAGCAAAATGACACCAACATTATAGCAACATAAAAGTGTGGACAACAGCATGGATGTCATTTGTTTCACAGGTGGCAGCATAATGTTAAACACTGTATTCAACTAGTGATATTTCTACCCACCAACAGTGTTACAAATAGATTGGTGTCAGAAATCCTATTCCAGGAACTGTGAAAAATGTAATTCCTCTAAGTGTGTCACAAAAAAAGGGGCTTTTAGTTAACCCTGGAAATTGCATTTGCTGTAAAATTGCTTTGCACGGAATGAATATGGTAACTTCCATTTGTATACATGAAAACATCACACATTGCTATGGTAACCAGGGAGAGTATGACAAATTGTAAATGTTCAAACTCAGCAAGAATTGTGGTAATCACGTTGCCGTTGTAACTCTGCTTCCTACCACAAATTCCCTGCCCTTCTGTAATACTGTCTACAATACATTAATACTCAGCCATTAGTACTGCGGTCATGTGGGGCAGAGACATAGGATGTCATTATCACCTGTTGTGTCGCAGCACCTACGTCCTATTACTAATATTGATCATTCCTTGAAAGAGTCACCACATGGAGGCCACTGTTATATCTTACATAAGGGCGCTACAACGAAAGTAACGAATAATGTCACTATGCAAACCATGCTGAGCACATAAACTTCAATATGGGTCTTATGGGTTAAATGGTAAAAACAAAATTGAAACCCAAGGTAGTTTTATTATTTTGGATAACAATACTGAAAGAACCCAATAATTATGCAGTCATATCTGTACACATCGGATATATGGTGTATATATATATATATAGAAATATGTATAAATATATATATACATATATACATATATATATATATATATATATATATATATACAGATGTGTCCTTTCTTCCTATCCTTACCTTCCTTCCTATGTGAAATGTGTCGAGATGACGGAAAAAAAACTAGATTTTGCAATATTCGGTCACGAGATATCTATGCTATACCTGTCTGTGTGTGGTCGCCTAGTAGTTGTGATGTGAAATGCAGAACTAGCATGTCGCGATATTGTATTGAATTGATTTCATGAGAATTTGGCGTCCTAAACCAAAGCAAATGTAAGAGTGGACACATCTATATATGTTAAAATTATTACTTTAAGACCATAGTGCAGACTGCTGCATAATGTACTTTGACTGAAGACAAAATTATATATTGCTGTAAATGTGACAGTAAATGTGAAAAACACTATAGGTAGACTTTCAGAATAGACTGAAGTGACACTATTCCACTGGTAAGAAACCATTTGTCAAAGTATTTGTAAGGCCAGATTCACCTATAGCTGTTTGATAGAGTTTTTGATGCGTTATTTCTTTTAAGCCAAAGCCACGAGTGGATTGTAAACAGAGGAAGGTATGAAAGGAGAAACTTTATATATATATATTTTCAATCTTGTTCTGGCTAAAAAAAAAAATCAAACACTTCAACACATAACTGGACTGTGATAACAAGGCCTAAGTGTTCCGTTGCTGTGCAGAAAAAGTAATGAATTAATATCATGTTTTTTGCTAATTTTCCTATGTACTACAAACTGGAACTAAGCCTATGGAATTGCATGATTATTGAATAGTGTCATTGTGCAAGCTGTAACTTCTTCACTATTAATGGAATAATGCACTGACACTTTATTGTTCCACTCCGATGCTATTTACTGTGAAAATTCAATCAAAACATTGCTTAAAAAAAATAAAAAAATATTTTGGCAAAAGTTTCCTAATGTATTTTTACAACATTTTATTATAACTATCTCTACAAAGGCATAATTTGTGGATCTTGGGCCCCAATGCAAAATCAGGGCCCCAACTATTCTCTATCTTTTATAGTACTGGTCTTCTTAAATGGGGAAGAGTGATCTTTTGGGCTCCCTCAGAATCCAGGGCCCGAGTGAGACTATAGTTACACCCCTGTATATCAAGATTCCTCTATGGCCTGTGTCCCATAGGAGGACTATGAAGTGCAATAAATGGTGGTCTATAAATATAGCTAGCGGATTAGAAAAAAGGGTCTGCTTAAAAAAACAAAACCGTTTAAAATGTTCCTGTCCATCGAATATACTAAAATGATGAAATGAATAAAGATAACATAATAAGGAATTACTTGGATTTTGCATATCATTAAAAACACATCATAAATATACTAAATAGAATGTGGAAGACATCAAATGGAACGTAAGAAATGAGCAAATCTAACAAAGGCTGATCTTGATGGACAAATTCTTTGTTTCCAACTTTCCAACCTATGCAACAGTGTAATTTCCAATTTCTGTAGAATAGATTGTGTAATTTTAGAGAGATGAGCAGCATGGATTCCGCAGTGCGCACAGGCAGCTCAGCTCAATCAGCTGACTTTTATCTCTGTGACTGCAGGTCGCATTATCTCATGAATGAACTGCTATGTAGGTCAGTTTGAATCTTCTTCTAATTGAATGCACATTTTAGTCATGGGCATTCATGCTCTAAATATCAAGATCTCTGATAATTGGTAGTCAGAATATATGCTTACCATAGAAAAGACGTAACAATTTCAAACTGTTTGCTTTATAAAATATAGGTGTTCATTATGGTTCAGAATCGATGAAGGGATGAGGATGCCGGTAATTTGCCAGCGGGGACTACTGGAGTAAACATGAATGACATTGAGGAATTAATATCAAGTCTTTTGCAATGAAAAAGATCATTCTGTATACAAACTTAAAGGAGTTGTCTTATCATAGGCAACACCTTTATTATGAGTCGTGCCTGAGATCCCCGGCAAACAGTTGATTTTTCCAAATTGTACTCCGCTGCTATTTTCTCATGCAGTGGCCGAGGCATAACTTGAAGATGCTGGGCCCCAATGAAAAATCCTATCATGAGTCATCTATACAGCTGGTCTCGGATTTGGACCGTCTCATAGACCATGACCCTGATGCAACTGCATACTCTGCACCCTTCAAGTTACATCTCTAGTCCATGTAATACAAAGATAGGCCGGATCCGCCAGAGTGTGAGCTGTTGCTTGTAAGTGTCTCTTTGCTCAGGCTGCTAGAGCAGGGACCACTCTATGTCACCCACAAGCACTAATAGCGCATATGGAAAGGGTGGGTCCAGGTGAGATGACCCCTTTAACAAAAAGTGTCAATGGTGACCATAGATACATAGTAAGTATGGTCAAAAAAATACATATATCCATCAAGTTCAACCAAGAGATGGGAGAAAGCTACAATCAGATTCTAGATTTTATTCACCAGACCAGGTATGAAAATGAAAGCTGTAATCTGATTGGTTGCTATGTACAACCTTTTTAACCTGCAGTTAGGCAACACGGCTACTTTTTTCCTGAGACAGTTTTGATATATGACGCCGACTGTGTATGGTTGTTACAATATGTTCCTTTTTTAGTATAGGGTAGGAATAAAAAGGTAATATTTCGATAACTCCGCTTCTACACTGCCCATTTAGGCTGGGGCTACACAGACTTTTTTTTAGCGGATATAGCCAATTTCAACTCTTACAGGACAGTTGCAGTCCATGTACATAGAACTTTCATGACATTTTTATGCAACTATTACTCAACAAAAATGCAGAGAAAGAAAAGTGAAAGTAAGGTGCATGTAAATCAAGTATTGAAGCTGTGTGACAGAAATTGGAGGTGGCCTGCCATAAAATGTCTATGTGTTGCCCCCGCCTTAGGCTGAATTCAGATAGACACAGTACGGGTCCATGCAGGAGCCATATATTTAGTGCCAAAAATGGAATTATATCCTATAATGTGTTCAAGAAAGCCTTTAATAAGAACGGTTTCCGAAAGACTTTACCCAAGGCTTCTTTCACACTACCGTTACTTTCCATTTACCTCTCTTCCGTCAGAAGAACAGAGGATCGAAAGATTAAACAGAAAGCAATGGTTCCGTTAGAATTACCATTGATTTCAATGGTAATTCTTTTGTTTCAGTTGCTTTCCGCTTGTCTCCGTTCGCTAGGTTTCCGTTTTTTTCACGGAAACAAAAGTCCTGCAGACTGCACTTCTGCTTCCGTAAAAAAAAAACGGAAAATTAGAGAACGGAGACTAACGGACAGCAACTGAGACAAAAGAATTACCATAGAAATCAATGGTAATTGTAATCGAACTGTTGTTATTCTTTCGATCCTCTCTTCCTCTGACGGAAGAGAGATAAACGTATACTAACGGTAGTGTGAAAGGAGCCTAATACACATGCTGCCATCTTAGGTGGAATAGCGGCCTTTGGACCGCCTTGTGCACAAGGAAAGAGATTCCAAGGCGTTTTCTGCATACCTGCCAGTGGTTAGGATTGGTCATAAAATAAACTACAACAAAACATTACTATATACAGTACATTAGGGAAATATGATTTTGATGAAGAAAAAAAAGAGAAAGTTAAGGCACATCTCTTAAAAATAATGAATGTTATCACTTATATACTGTGCATTACTAGCCATGCTGGATATGTATTTGAGCTATCCATCTAACCACTCATCCATATACTTCACCATAAGGACCGCAGCATGCGGGCTTCTGATTAACAACTTTTTTTTTTCTATTTTCCATAAACAACATTAATGCACTAGCTTGGAAGTAACTGATTGTGTGTTTCCCTGACAAATAATACTTAATATTTCAATTGCACTTTATTAATCTCCATCCATCTTTCTTTCAGAACACATTTAGAGGTGAAAATTTAATAAAGGAAAAACAATAATGCTATGTTGTGAAAAAAAAAGGAAAAAATCTGAACAGCATTAATATTTAAAATAAACTAGCAGAAGTATGTGCTAGCTAATGTACTTTGCCAGCATAACTGACTTTCTCAAGATACAAGATAAATGTTCAGGTTCGACCCACAGGCATTTCTGTATTAACCCTCTCATGGGAGTCATTGGGAAGTGCTCAAGTCCTAATTAAACATAAAGCAAAGTATCTAAAAAATGTTGTACTACAATACTGTACATGTGGAAAATTAGCATCGAATAGCCCAGTACTGAATGACCTATACGACTCATAATCTGCGAGCCTTTGTCATATACATTCTTTATGTATTGAGCACCTTGAGCTATTATCACTGCTCCTCAATAGAACTGAGGTGATAACTCTGGAGAAGTATATTATTTCTTACCGACAGAAAACTGAAAAGACTTATCTTTAGTATCAATTCTGCCTAAAATGGATAAATACGCAGAAACTAATGCAATGTAGACTGAGTAAATACACATAAACTAGTGGTAATATAGGCCAGCGGCAACCATTACCATACAGTATATCCTACAGTAGAGGTTTCTAGAATATATTGCATTTACTAATCTGTTTATTATTTATTATAGTCAGGGTCAGTTTTATAGCAAACTGAGGACCTGGGCAAAAAGCAAATTATGGCAAATATAATTGTTACATTTGCTGGTGTCCTACGGCAATTAGGAGCTTAAAGGTAAATTCTGGTTGCTCCCAGGGGGACATACTCAGGGAGCCCCTAGCACACAGGGACCCTGGGAAGTTGCTTAGATTGCAACCCCCTAAATCCGAACATGAATATAGTGCCGTTTTTACTAGCCAACCTTATTATCTCCTATTTTTGCATATGTAACATGTTTCTATGACGATTCCCAATAATATGTGTCCCTGGTGGTGTTATAATAGTGCCATTTACTACAGGTCTGTGCAGACATTTCTTTTCAAAGTATGTTGTCTAAGACATAGGATGTCATGTACATAAGATTTAATTCAAAGAGTTCCAACTAACGGAATAGACTACCTGCAAAGACGCCAGGGGAAATTCATTTCTACAGTTCCCTATACGTGTCTCCAAAAAAGTGTTATGGTTGCAATCTTTAAAACTAAGGCCTGAGATCCTACTCACAACAATCTTGTGTCTGTACTGGTGTTATTGAGGCCCAAGTATAACTCCAACATGTTAAGCCTAGGATGATGGGTGTTTTCTCTTTTAATATAAGAACCATCCCAGTACAGTAACTTTGGTAGGGTGACCTGGTCATGTCTTTTCTATTCTCGGGAGTGTGGATTTACTTCACTACTTCCATGCCTATCCACCTACACCAGCATCATTGCATTGCCAGATATAGTAAAATATATTATAGTCACACATAAACAATAATATGGTAATGACTTTTTCCAAGTCCTGTTTTAATAAAGATCCATTTAAAAAAATGTAGACTGCTTACAGGCAAATACTTCTAGCATGAAGGAAGACATGAACAGCAGGTGAGTAACTGATCAGCATATTCATACAGCAGAAATGTCGCGCATAGTGCTCTTAAATGTGAAGCACTGTGCTCAGAATAACTCCACCATCAAAATGATTGGCAGAAAGAAAGCTGCAATGTGTACGAAGAAACATGCACAGGAAAATAAAAACGGAAGCGGGCGCTAGATCATTTCTGATTGCTCATTGGGGAAATCTCAGATGAGAAAATTGGAAACCAGAGAGCACAGTATTGTTCCTCTTCATGGTCAGGATCCTGCAGTCCCAAAGAGTAATCTTACATGTTAGCAGCTGTAAGCAATTATACAATTAAGCATTCAATCTTACTTAAGAGCTTTAAGCACTTCTGCGTTTTTCTCTGCAGGTAAAATGATACCTTTTTCCTTTAGTACAAGTGCATGGTGTTGAGGCTTTTATTTTACATCATTTTGAATATTCTATCATCTGTAAAGTAAATTAGACACGTTCAGAAGATTACACTGAAAATGGCACTATAGTGCTACTATAACTACATAAGCTTTGTTCACTTCTTCTCGTGTGGTCTTAATTTCATGTTTTGATCACTTCTGGAATCTACGTTTCTGTATGGAATCTCTTATGAGGATGTTCAGGCATTGGAGATTTAGGCTAGCTGAGACATTATCAATTTTAATCGAGAAACATTATAAATAGACCTATAGAGACAGGAAGGACAGTGGGGACATTGTAATTACACAAGTTTTCTGGCATAATTACTTTTAGAAAAATTAAATTCGGAATTTAAAAAGTTGCAGTTGAGGACAATGTTGACTGACAGATGGAGTGCCATATTTCTACATATTGGAAACTGTGGGTAAATTTAATCACACATAAGTCTTAAGACTAAGGCATTATGAATACAATGCATGGAGACATGGTAGATGAAATCATGGGGTGCCTCTGTCCACCTATGGGAGGCAAAGCGCTCTACTCTATGAAATATTACTGTCCGTGTACTTCCGAGGAAAACAGTTCCCAAGGGAATATTATAAGCAGTGTATTTGGGATCAGTACAACATACATCCTGATTTAAAGGGGTTGTCCCACAAAACACATGTATCCCCTATCCACAGGATAGGGGATACATGTGTGATCGCTGGGGGTCCGACCGCTGGGACCCCGACCGCTGGGACCCCGACCGCTGGGACCCCAGCGATAAGGAGAACGGGGGACCAAAAGTACCCCGAAGTGCTTCATTAGAAGCATGGGACTTCCGGAGTCTGTGTCCGTCTTGTGTGTCCGTCAGCTCCATAGAAATGAACGGAGTGCCGATGGCACTTGTGCGCATGCGTGTCCAACGTTACATTCATTTCTATGGAGCTGCCAGATACAGACCCCAGAAGTCCCATGCTTCTCATGGAGCACTTCAGGGGACTTTCGGTTCCCCGTTCTTCTTATCACTGGGGGTCTTAGCGGTCGGACCCCCAGCGATAACAGATGTATCCCTTATCCTATGGATAGCGGATACATGTGTTTTGTGGGACAACCCCTTTATCCTCAAGATTATTGACAGTTTTCTACTGGGCATCGCAAGCACAGGTCACCATGGAACCCCAACTAAACACATTGGAGGTGTACTTAGTAACAGTCAAAAAAATAAACAAAGTGCTATTTGTAGATTAAAAAATAATTACCTGGCTTTCCTCTGTACTTGCTATTTTTATTACATACAATGCGTGTACAGCCACCAGAAATAAAAATTTAATGAGTATATATTTTATTGTATTATTTCTATTAAAACGATGCCCATACATACAATATAGCGTATTTGTACAATATAGTGTTTATAAACATGTTCTGGACTGACATTGTACTGACTATACTGGAGACTGAGCGAGGGTCCTTGGTGACTAATTAAATGAACCCCTTTGCTACTTGGTAACTGTTTCTATCTCCCATAGACAGAAAATCTCCAGTAGCTTATTGGTAATAAAAGGTAATGCTGAGTTGAGCTGCAGAAGTAAAGAATAGGTAACACTTAATCCTCACTAAAACTTCCTTGCTGTTCCATCTCAAGGGACACTTTACAACCTGTGCTGTCACTGGATTGTCATTTGAGGCAAACTGAGAAAAAACCCTAAAGCTAGCCAGTAGCGAGTCCTTACATGATTGAGATTGTCCTTCATGGTCCTGTCCATGAGATTGACAAGTTGAAGACACAAATGGGAAAATGAGTAGGAGCACTAGATGTACTCTGGCAATTGAGAATATAGTTTCAGTTCGAAAAATATTATATGACATTATTTTTTTTTGTTACAAGAAATAAATCTAAAATTTTACAATCACCTCTAGAGAGGCCTTGATTTAGTGTATCTTATTAAAAGCTATATACAATATACATAAATGTTTGAGATTAAGGACTTGGGAGTCTGTGCTTGAAGGTAGTAGAGGTTAAGCATCAGTCCCACAGACCCCCCATATGAAAGGTATAACCTACCTCAATGATATGTATGCTACAGTCTACGACAATAGAGTCCAGAAATGAAATATATGGACATGTATTATATTTCAGTTGTCACTTTGTAGGTATGTGCATAGAATTTAACCTAATTGTAATAAAATAATTTGTACTTCAAATGAAATAAATAACATCTCCGTATCTTTAAATGTATACATGCAAAAAAGCTAAAAGAGAATTGCACTAGAAATTACCAGTTTTGTTAAGAAAATAAGACAGGGATAAAAAGCCGAGTATAATTATTATCTATGCAGTATTCAATTGTTAACATTGAGATTAAAACAAAAAGATCATGTCGGCTGACAGTGAAATAATGCTGAAAGGTGTGAGAAAAAGCGAATACAACTTTAATGTGACATGCTTTTATCGAGGAAGCTATGTACTGCTATATTTCAATGACAAAAAAAAACAGATAAGAGCCCTCACCCCTTGTTGATGTATTGTACAGATCTAGACAATGTATTATCAGAAGACTATTTGGAATCTATTTTTCACGGTTCCATTTTCTGCTTTCCATTCCCTTGAGTGGCTGCTACCATAAATAGCTATCTGTGATCAGGAGGCAGAGAGGGTCTAATCAATGGCACAATGTAGGCATCAACCGGTGTTATGGTACCGGTGGAATGTGAAGAATTGTGAGAGTCTCATTTCTGATGAGCCTTTACAGAATGTAAGATAATACTAGATTAATAGCTTATTGTGATACATTTCTGTTTACATGTAGTTTTATAATAAAATATTAAGAAGAAAGTACTGAGTTGTATGATATACATGTATGCAAAAATGTGCTATGCTGTTGAGTTTTAACCCTGTATAAATAACACCCTAATTTATTCTTCTCAATAGCTTTGCTATGCAGATCTGTCACAAAAGACTCTAAATATTCAAAAACTACTAGAATAAGAACCTATTTTATACAGGTTTATATATTTTTTTTAATGACTTGTATGCAAGCAATGCTATTAAATATAGTAACTATAGATACATAGTACGGTTGAAAAAAGAGATATGCCCATTAAAAGAATTATCCTAGAATCTATAATTGTCTGGTCGCTAAAGGCCCGACCGTAGGGACCCCCATTAATCGAGAGACTGGGGGTGCCGAACCTACCATTCCTCCTCATTGCCCCCACCTGCAGTGAGAAGGAGTTTAAAGGGAGCAGCGGTTGAAAATGCGCCCACCACTCCATTCAATGTCTATTGGACTGAAACAGTTTCCATAATTTCCACAGAATTTGAATGGTGCGGCAGCACGCATGCAGGATTGCCACTCCATTTAATGTTCTCCTCACTTTATTCAAGCAATGAGAAGGAACAGAGGGTTTGGGACCCCCCGTTCTCACGATCGATATGGATCCCAGCGATCAGACAATTATCACCTATCCTTTGGATAGGTGATACTTGTCGATTCTGAGAATACCCCTTTAAGTTCAAACAGGAGAAGAGATGGGATATAGAAAGAAGGTCAAATTGAAAGCAGTAGTTACCCATAGTTCTGTATCCACAAATTTGCCAGTCTCATGGGAGGGGCTTGATGGGTAAGTTATTTAAAAAAATATTAGATAATCCCTTTTTGTTAGAAGAATCAGTTGGCGGCAAATGATCCCAAAGTGTCTTTTTGCTGGTACCATCAACAATCAGATGTAATCTGTGAGGGAACCCAGAAGTGTTCAATTCATCTGCAGCACTATCTAACGGGAAGTAAGGATGAAAACAATGGGTTGTCCATGTAATGCATGGATGTGCCGAGTCCTCCAGAGCGAGACACCTGTTTTAACCATTCTTCATTTTGGATCATAGACGAGGGTCCCTAATATGGTGTTTACAAAGTAGTTTACTAAACCTGAAAACTGCTTTCAATTTGACAACAAAAGTTTATATTTGAAGAGATGTACAAACAAATAAAACGGTACCACACAAAAAGCTCAAACCTTCAAGCAGCCAAGAAAAATCTCTATATATGTGTATGTCTGCATTTCCTTTTAACAATAAAGCTGATGCTTCAGTGCTGAAATAAACTATGATAAATCCCCTAATACATCTAATCAGATTAGATCAGCTTTGTGCACTTTCCATAAACAAGCTGCAACAAGACCCACATACCACGACAAAGCAATCACATCTCAAATGGTTACACAAAATGGAGGAGAAAGGACTGAGGAATTTCATTGTAATATAAGAGATAATGCCTGAGGCCTTGCTTTCTTTAATCTTAGACTTCCTTGAATTTTCATCTTCTCGGCCCTGACAGCTGTTCCATCTTTGAGTGTTCCCTTCTTAAGGTTGTTGAATTTTTTTCCCCTCCTAAACCTCTTACTAAAGCTTATCAGACAAATGTAGTAGAAGGCCAGAAAGTACTATTTACATATTGTTTCCATTCCTCCTGCATAAAACCAATGCTACTATTTTCTGAATAGCCGGTTTACCTCAAAATTCACTGCTTTGTAAAAATGGCTTTATGGGTTGCAGAACTATATACATTTACTAGCAAAGTCCATAGTCATAAAGATGGTTGTATATTGCTCAGCACTGTGTCCTGGCGGTATTGCAGCTTTTGATCAGACTACCATCTGCTTGGTGTTTCTATGTTTCCTCTATGCCTATGTGGGTTTCCTCTGGGTAATCAGTTTCCTCGTATGGAACAATGTGGTGTAATAATTTGCTTCCTATACTAATCTGTATCTATGATTATGGTAGCAAATTAGAATTAGGCCTTATGTACGCGGCAGAGCCGATGTATTATGGAGATATTTTACTCTAGAAGCAATGCTTCTAGGAGAGACTACCTCAGTAATGTGGCATATGATGTTGCATGCCATGTTTCTTTATCTGTCAGATTCATACCTCTGTATGATATTGGAGGGCCATCAAGGTACGGGAGGGCACCATAGACTTCTATGAGTGCAGTTTTACAGCTCCGTACAACCCAGAGTTTGTGTGAATATTAGGGATGTCACGATACAAGAATTTGGACTTCGATACCGATACTTGATTTAGTATTGCGATTTCGATACCAATTTGATACTTTGTCAACAGTAATAAAAAAAAAAGTTCTTCCATTTTCTGATGTGAGGCGCGTGGTGTGATGAGGAATTTAACCTCCACGTGCCTCACATTAAGGACCTGTTCACACGAACTATTTTGATGAGCTTTTTGACAAGCTTTTTGGTGCGGAAACCGCTCCGCAAAACTCGTCAAAAACCAGCCGAAAATGCCTCCCATTGATTTCAATGGGAGGCGGGGGCGGTTTTCCCCCGCGAGCGGTAAAACCGCCTCGCGGGAGAAAGGACATGCCCTATCTTCGCGCAGTTACGCCTCTAACCTCCCATTGACATCAGTGGGAGGCAGAGAAGCGTATTTTGTGGAGTATTTTGCCTATAGCACTCAATGGGCACGAGCGAAAAACACAGCGAAAATCACGGCTAACGCCGTGCATGAAGGTCAAAATCTGCCTCAAAATCCCAAACTGAATTTTGAGGCAGAATTTTCCTCCTGCAAAATACTGCGTGTGAACAGGGCCTAATAGTAATTAACCCCATCAGTTTCTCAGTCATAATGGGTTAATATGTAAGGTACATGATGGGGTTAATTACTATTAATATGAGGCAAATGGAGGTTAAATTTATCACAACTTGTGCCCCACAATAAGTGAAAGAAAGCAGTTTTTGTTTTATTTTTTTACAGCGTACACCTCATAAATAATGTAAAAAAATTGTTGTGCAGGTTATTACGGCCGCGCCAATACCGAATATGTATATTTTATGTATTGAGACTTATTTTAATGTTTATTGTAAAAAAGGTGTATGTGTATTTATTTTTTATTTAACATTACATTATGATTTTACTTTATTTTTTAAACTTTAATGTACTGGCATATATCTATATTACAGTACATTAGCCTGTGTACTGACAGTACACAGGCAGTTGTTAGGACATACCTAAGTATGCCCTAACAAGAAATATGGTAGAACAGCCCTGGGGTCCTTCAATGGACCCTGGGCTGTCTGCCCATATATGGTATGTTCCTCAATCGCGTCTCAGGAATTCCCTGTGATGCGATCCAAGGGGCATCCCCCTTTCTCATTTTCCCCTGACTGCTGCAGTCCGCTGTGATCGAAGCATTCACGGGAATAACGGCGGAGATGAGAAATTTCTCTGATCTCCGCCAGCGGGGCTGCGGCTGTGTAATACAGCCATTGCCCCGCTCCTGACAGGAAGTGCGCCCGCCGTCAGCATTATGAGATGCGGCCGGCGCTGCACTATTGAGCAGCGGTTCAGGCACTGAAGACAGAACATAGGGGTGTTTTGCAGTGCACCTGCCATGTTCTGTCTTCATTGCCGGCAATCATTAGTGCAGCGCCGGCCGCATCACATCATCCTGACGGCGTGCACTTGTTATCAGGACTCAGGAGCGCGGCAATGACTGTATCACAAAGCCGCAGCCCCGCTCTCATACATTCATGTGTTACTATACTTAGCTGTGCGGCCGCACAGCTAAGTACCGAAATACATGAAATAACGGTATCGAACCGTTTGAGGATGCAGAGTATCGAAACAGTATAGAAGTTTTGATGCATCGTGCATCCTTAGTGCATATAATATGGTAGTTTGCATGAGCTCTTAGTCCTAAACAAGGATATACTCTATATATCATAGCTAGTAGCTATTATATCTCTCTGTATATGTAAATACACATATTATACATTGGATTACAATATGATAATATTTTGTGTACACTTGTGTGGGATTTGTTGGTACTATAAAAAATAACAGGTAATGTACTAAATAATAAATTGAGCTGTAAGATGCATTAATATTTCATAATGTATTCCCTTTGGAAAATATAAAGTAACATAAAGTACCTTTCTATCCACTTTAGTTATTGTTAGTGAGACTGCCTTTACAACCAGGTCCAATACCATAGCAGTTCTGCAGCACAAGCCTGTATTTTCTTGGGACAGTGGTGACACCGTCTGTTGTTGAAGGGAGTATTTGTTGCCAAAATAAAATAAAATTTGGCAATTGCAATTTAAGACCTTCCCCCGTGGTCATTAAACGTGCTCTATGTCAGAGCTTCAGTTAGTACTCCCTTGACTCCCTTAAGTGTTTGAAATTAGAAAAAAGGCTCCTGATATAAATTCGTTTTACAACAAGAAAATATGATGCCTTTCCACTTTTTCACAAAATGCTGAAAAAATTAAATATAGAAGGTTAAATAGTGTCCTATTAACAGACATAGTATGAAAAAAATTAAATCAGGTCCTATCTGCCAACTCTGACAAACAATACACTGCTCTCTCTGAATCCTATTTATCTACTTACATCATTTGCAATTCTCCATTTTTCATATTTTCACAGTCTAACAACATACGCAGCTGCATGGAAAATGTCTCTTGGCTTCAGGGGATGAGAACTAGCTATATTTTTTGTCTAATGATCACAGTCATTCTGACAACTCTTTGGAAATCCAGATTATACATCCCTGTTTTTTTATTGCACTGGTTTCCAAGTAGCATTTTTTCCTCACTGACATAACAAAATACATTCTCGGTCGTCCTTGCTGAATTAAAAACACATTTGCTAAAGTGTTAATCATTGTGCTAGGGGCTAGCTCTGCAGATTTTTCCATTTCCCAAAGAGCTCTCTTGTAAACGAGGGCAGAAATATAGGAGAATTAAAAAACTCTTAACTTAAAAACCTGGAAAAAAATTTTGTTCGCTGCCTATCAGCCCCTATCATTTATGTATAAAAGTAGAAGAACTGAGTTTGGCAGAGTTTTTGTTTTGGCATAACAGTGTGAGCTGTGATATCACAACAAGTTGTGGTTTCCCGTAGTAATGCATAGTACAAATTCACCTCAGCTACATCAGAAAGTACAACTTTCTGGATGAGCGCACATACCCACATTAACGCATAAACTATCACATCTAAAAAACTTAAGTTAGGCTGTGAAAGTATAATATCATCCAAGATATACGTCTAAAATGCCTTTAGACTTTTATGAGCCAGGTAGATATATCTTCGTTTCAACTGACTACGCTTTTCAATCAAACTGTACGCAAAAGAAAACACATACTTCGTAAAATACTTTTTTTTTTTTTTGCAATGGGAGTTACTGTAATGGCAGACACATGCAATTTTTAAAGGCATATGGTTGGATATGTTTCGCGGCATACTGAATATAATACCCGAACGTTGTAAGAACGTTGGAAGTAGCTCACTAGTCAAAAGCCACATAAACTTGGCCTGAAAGTGTTCTGTAAAGTTTATTATGTCAAATCAAATGCTTTCAAAGTTTCCAACATCATTTCCCGAAGTCCAAGGGAGTCCAGCAGATTAGTTGGTCTAGGGGCTCATGCACACAAGTCTATTCAGGATCTGTGTTGTGCAGATCCCAAATACGATGCTCATAGTATTCTATTGGCTCCTCACTAACCTCTGTGTCCCTACAATTATCACACAAAAAATGTGGACCAATGCATGTTGTATGACAAAGGTATTCTACCTCTATGGGACACCAGAATGCAATACTGGTTCATATTGTGGGTACAGGTTCATACCATGTTCCTGAGACTAGAGGTTCTGAGCTGGAGGGGGGTAGAGTCAATAAAGTCAATGGAACGGTAGTCAATAATAGGATACAAACAAGAATATGATCAAATAAACAATGATACAGTGATGACATTTGCTCATCTGTTCTCAAAGCATAATATCCTCTGGCTAAAGTTTTATCTGCTTTTGGATCTTAGCATCAGAAGGATTGTCACTGTGCCACTTTGAAAATTAGCCAAAAACACATGTACCAAATATAACCTCTATGTCTGCATCCAGCTGCTCTGTGCATTTCCCCGGATCAGCATGCTGTTTCTGACCTGCACAGGCGGATTTCATTTCTAAACTGTAAAAACATGATTTTTTTTACCAATAGATATACAAGGACAAATTGGAGGAAGCAAAAAAAAAAAGTTACAACTTTAGTGAGAAAGCAATTAGATTGAAAATTATTCAGAATGCCTGAGCAATGAATTTATAAACCAAAATATGCATCTATGTGTCCTAAATACCCCTCCGGGGCCCCTTGTTGCTTCAAGGTAAATCGAGCAAATCAAATGAAAAATTATTCATTTAGTTCATTATTTAAAAAAATAAATGTTACTTATAATCAAAATGTATATTTGTTGGTTATATGATGTTTAAAGGCTCATGCACCCAGCAGAGCCGTGAGCACTGGCGTAGAAGAGTCGCAAATTCGCCCAAAAGTTGCAATTTACGTCGCCCTTGCCTCTTTTGTGAAAAGGGAGCGTGGTTTCACAAAAGGTGTGGGGCCACAGCGGCCTTGCAAATTTATTATAGTTTATGCCAGAATACTGGTGTATATTATAGTGTAAATCTACACCAGCTCCAATCTGTGACATAGGACTGATAACATTAAGTGCTGCGTCACAAAAAAGGCCCTGACGCTGAATGACGGAACCTGAGGGGACACGGAGGGTGCAAGAAGATCGGTGAGGTGAGTATAATATTTTTTTTGTTTTACGTCCGATGATGGAGAAGTCTAATGGATGGTACACGGCCAGCGGGAAGATACAACAGATTATTAAGAGGAGTGTGACTCTTAATAAATCTGTCGCATATTACTCCAGCGAAGCAGATAGCTTAGGCTCGATTGCCAGTGTTAGTAAATGTGCCTCAAAATCTCTGTAATATGGCATCAGAAGGAACACACCACAATATTTGTTCTGCCAGATTCCATATAAATCTGACAGAAAAAAATATCTGATTTGATACATTCTCCCTTCTGCTCCACAGGTGGGTTCTGTCCTCCCTGAGAGGCCCTGACCCGGCCGCAATGTGGTCAACAACAGCTCCGGCACCACATTCAGTCTCCTGTTAATGGCCATGTGTTATTGCGGGTAAAACTGTCCTTTATCTGCCAAAACGTGCGGCCGTTAATTAATACACCCTTTATGGGAGCACAATATTGCAGGTAAAGGGCCGTTTTACCCGCTATAATGTGCGGTCATTAACAGGCTATTTGACAGCCGCACCAAACATTGTGCCAGCGCGGTTGATGGCCGCATCGTGGCCGGGTAAGGGCCGCTCTGTGTTGCCTTACCCTCAGACTTCTATGGTTGCTGTATTATGGCTTTTAGTTGCGCCAACTGCACGAAAAAAAGTATTTTAAAATTACTGCTAATACGGTACTTATACTAATAAATAGAACCAACAGTACAAGTCCAATATATATATATGTATATATATATATATATATATATATATATATATACACACATATACAGTACGAGGCAAAAGTTTTAGGCAGTTGTGGAAAAATGCTGCAAAGTAAGAATGCTTTCAAAAATAGAAGTGTTAATAGTTTTGCTTCTTTATTAATTAAGAAAATGCAAAGTGAATGAACTTTTGCACAGTACTGTATATATGTATATATATATATATATATATATATATATATATATAAATATATATATATATACATATATATTTATACGGTCTATCAAATGTCATAAGAACTGACAAGAATGCTACACCATTCCTCGTCTAGGCAAAAATATACTTACAGCTAATAATATTCAATATTTTACCATATATAATATATCAATTGGATCTTTATACTTTGTATTATTTCAGTGATGTCGCTGGTACTAGTTTGCTGTATACAAAATTTGTAATTTCTAAAGAAAATATACTTGTTTCTAAATGATCCAGTAAGGGGATATGTCACACTGATGATAGGAATTAACAGAAGGGAAGTTGAGACATTACAGCACGCCTTAAAAGTGTTAGTACAGATTAGAAATAGGAGATGGTATTTATGAACCAAGTGAGTGACATATGGGATAACATTCATGTGTTATGGAGAAGAACAAGTGAGAAGAGCAGGAACCGGAGCTTCGAAAACTGCCCACGTCATAACAAAATAGTAATAAAGACGCAGTAAAAAATAAATAGTTTAGTTCACATTATTAACCATTGAATAATTGTTTTTATCATGGCCCTTAAAATACAGCTGGAATTTGTATTTCTCCATAATGTATTTGAACATCTCTATCATGCAATGTACAGTGCTGCATAATATATTGGTTCGTTATAAAGAATAAAAATAATTAAGAAAAAGAAGATGAAGACTAGGAAAGACGTAGAAGAAGGCAAAGGCGAAGACAATGAACGAGAATAGTTAGAAGAGAAGATATAAGTTTAACTTTTGTTAACTTAAGAAACTAGATATAAGGAAATGTATATATAAGCAATATATAAACTTATATCCACAATACATATCTATATGTATCTATTATGTAAATTTACATGCAGGAGTGATCTAATAAACACACATATGGTGGGCATATCACATTCCTATCGGTCAGCAGAATGCAGGTTGACACTTATGTCATCTGGCTATGTCGCAGTAGGCACAGGTTGCTATAAAACAATTATTGTCTACTCATGGGAGCTGCAAGGAATTTTCTTAAATTTCATGTGACTAAATTGATAAATTTGCGGATCGCTGCCACTTGATATGAGCAATACTGATCAAACCTATCTATGAGAGAATGGCTGTGAAACAATGAGTCTATGGTTGCTATTATCTTGTAGTACTGAGGGTTGTACGCGGCCATATTACGGTACCCATAGAAGTGTATGGGCTATTACTGTACCTCCATATGCCTCCGCTTTCATATGAAGGAATAAGCTATTTTTATCTATCAGACCCTGTAACCATCCTACAGAATAAAAAATGCTCCATGGAACTCAGAGCGTACAGAGGTATTCTCCGCTAGCAGCATTGTAACACATGAAGGCTGTACAGATCTGTCTTGGTAGCAGTACGACCTCCATGCACTGCCATACAGGCTCTGTGGTCATGGCTCTGCTTTGTGCATGAGTCTTTAGATAGAGATTGTAAGCCCCAGTGGGCATAGGGGCAAATATCAATGCTTTCTCTGAGCAGAGTTTCAGTTTATGTCAGAAATATATAAATAGGAAATAAATAATATTTAACTACAACATTTAAAATGTAACTGCCACTTGCATACATTCTCTAAAATGGAATGTTTTTGCGGTTAACAATATTTGAATGAAAACCAATTTTTAAATAATTAACAATGTTTTTACTGTCATCAGCTATTGTTATATTTTTTCACTAAACCTACAGTACATTATTCTGGCAAAGTAATGCTACAATAATAATTTTTAAATGGGATATGACATTATAGTTTATATTAATGAAAGTCCATTCTATTCGCACTGTATAAACCATTAAAGCCATTAAAAAGCATAGCAAAGCAATCAGCAGCACACAAAATGTAACAGCATATAAAAGATAAAGACTGGAAATAGTGCATGATTAAGGACAACTCATACATCTTAACAATGATCATAATATTTCACAGAACTCGTCCAGACTATAAAACCAGATATTGAAACTGCGCTAATGGGAAATAAACATTGAGATCGTTTTCAGGACGTAGGATGAACAGAAAAAAAAAAAACGAACAGAAAATGCAAAGATAATAAATGAGAAAATGTGACAATTCACTCTAATAAAAATATAGGCAATATAATAAAATCAATTCAAATACTAATATACTGTACATATAGCTAATCCACTGTGACTCTTTTCAAAACTAAGACTAACAGTAATAAAAGTAAAACTTCATAACTTTCTTGCCTTTTTTTTCCGCAATATAAAACACTAATACAGCACACTAAAAATCGTATACATGTGTCTATCCGAGTTACTATTTGCATTATATATGTATAGTGTCTGAGCTTCTGTTTGCTTCTCTCATTGGATATCTATAATCAGATGCTCTGCTTGGCCTATTATTTACCAAGCACAATTCTGTAGCTGAATTTGTTTGAATTTTTTCGTTGTTCAAAGAAAGCTTTTAAAATCATTGTTTGACTTTTCTCATTGTGAAAGGTTAAAAGGCATTTAGGGGAATTGTGTCCCTTTTGTGATGGAATAGCAAAGTTAAATAAACAGTCAAAAGTACAAGGGGGAAATTCAATCTAAAGTATAAAGTTGCATTGAATATGGCATACAATATTTATCTTCAGCTTTAAAAGGACATATTTATCTTTGTTAAGGACCCTTTAAATTTGGTCTGATCACAGTAATGATTACATGAGCTTCATAGAGGTAAACACTGGTTCAGCATAGTACAGGTCTGGAATTGTGGCTTATTGCATTGTTCTGCTGGGACGATTTATAGTCGTCTGCCATGTTAGCTTGTCAGGTGGCCATTCGTGGAAATATAGCACAACCAATGGATGAGGACACTAAAGACAGTATATTCATTCAGCAGTAGAAAAACATGAGACAAATGAAGGTCAATAATCAGCCACCAATATTACCAGCGAAATATAGACAAAATGGCTAAATCCAGTAGAACATTAAAATAAGCATAAAAGGAGCCAGTTATGTTGCCAAACCAAAGATTGGTGCAACACAGTGTCGCAGCTAGTGCCTTGACCGCCGCCACCTCCACCATGACCACTGCCCATGCCTCCTCCCGCCGCCCCCACCATGACCGCTGCGGCCAGAACACATATCTACTACAATCTAGCAGACATGACGGGGATAATGGTTGTTATATACAGGGATGATGGGTAGTCCAGCCATCATCGCTGCATTAACCCCCATCATCCCTGTATATACCAGAAATCATCACTGTTTATAACCCCTATCTTACCTGTATATACTAGCCAGGCTGGTATATACAGGGACGATAGGGGTTACATACAGGGATGATGTCTGGTATATACAGGGATGTTGCGGGTTATATACAGGGATGGTGGATGGTATATACAGGGATGATCGCTGGTATATACATTAACAGGGTTGATGGCTGGTATAAACAGGGATGATGGGGGTTGTATACAGGGGTGATGGGGTTATATACAGGGATGATTGTCAGTTATATACAGGGATGATGGCTGGTATATACAGGGATAAAGGGATTATATACAGGGGTGATGGGGTTATATACAGGGATGATGGTCGGTTATATACATGGATCAAGGGGGTTATATACAGGGATGATGGGGGTTATATACAGGGGTGATGGCTGGTATATACAGGGCTGATGACTGGTTAAACGTTAAAACCAAGCACACCATTGTTTTTCTTGTGAAATTCTCGATAAGTTTGATGTGTCACATGACCCTCTTCCCATTGAAAAAACTAAAGTTGGATACAAAATCGCCGACTTCAAAATGGCCGCCATGGTCAACACCCAGCTTGAAAAGTTTCCCCCCTCCCATATACTAATGTGCCACAAACAGGAAGTTAATATCACCAACCATTCCCATTTTATTTAGGTGTATCCATATAAATGGCCCACCCTGTACAATAAACACACTAAATAAAAACATAATATATTAGCAGATAGGAGTCTTAGAGATGAACACGTTTTTTAAAAAATATATTCTGCGTTGACCCTCGAAGATGTAAATGAGACAGTATGGAAATGGGTTCAACTGAATTTGCTTTTAATTAAAAGTCCATTGGGCAAAAGGAAAAACTTATGTACTACAGTTTTACATTTGAGTCTCCAAATTAAACATTTTATTTACTCAAATTAATGATCACCACCTTTGCTCCCAATTAAATAAATCATATCCTCCATTTAGTACCCTCATTACAGGTAGGTGTGGTTGCTAAATGTGACTGGTAATTATCCGACTACTTTTACCACCAACATTTGTCCATTTGAGCTGCTTTCCACCCTTGTTTTAGACAAATTTGATTAAATAAAATGGGTAAATGCAATACCAATTTATACGTTAAAAATAAAACCTATCTATAAGATGTGTTTATGATTAAAACACAATTAATATGGACAGATTGGAGACATCGTATTTTTGTATTCCTATCTGAAGCCATATCTTTAATGAAGTTGCTTGAATAAAATTCTCAAATTTAGCCATTATTAAAACAACAAAAGTGGTGATCACTGGCTGTAAAATTTCTCTTCCCTTAATTAAACAGCTCATTAATGCATTTGGAAAAGATAGCGGTCATGACCAGTCTGTAAACTGTTGACTTGTAATGGTCTGTGCACAGATTTAATGGCGTTTATTTCAAACATGAACTTCCCTAAAGTAATTCATTGTTAATTGCATCAAGCTATGTGAATAATACTGATCTTTCTAAAATCAAGAGGAAGACATACTGCAGAACACACCAGCACATTGAGAACATTGGCACCTGGTCTAGGAACAATACCAAGCTGTCAAGGTCCACTGACTCTAACAAGTATGATTTGACAGCTAATGTCTGGACCAAAATATTATAGATTTAACATAAATGCATAATGTCTTCTTTGAGCAATGGTCTATCAATAAGCACTAGAATAGATGTTTATGACTTACAGTTACATTTAAATATTTATTTTTTCCAAAATCTTTAAGCATTATAGAAAAACTTTAGTCAAAAAATGAAAAATTATATATATATATATATATATATATATATATATATATATATATAGTGTTTGTATGTTTTGCTTAACTACATGCTGTAAAGGCATTATGCTTTTTGTATGTGCTATTACAGTATGGTTTCTACATAGTACCAAGTGGCTATTATTTCCATAACACCCATTTTCCTAGATAAAGGTCTTCTGGCAGGTTTATACAGTCATACTAGAGCTAAGTTCTGCCCAGGGCAGGAAATATGTCATAATATGTACAATTGGAAAACAAGGTATAGAAACTAGGTTTTCTATAAATATCTTGATGGGAAAGAAAAGAAAATAACAGTATATTTGCCGACAATGGGCCAGGTGCATATGACAATGGCAGAAATAGCTAGAGGAAGGCTCCATAGAGGCTTTTCTATTCATTTCTTCGGGTCACAGTATGAATTTCAGAATGTGCCAAATGTTATGATTTTCTTTGGGTGGCAAGATTTTTGTGCACTTACAGTAGAAGGTTCCTTGGCTGACAACTGCTTATTCGTCAACTTGATGGCAGTCCCGGCATATGTCTTTCCTAGTCCTACATGATTTCCCTGTCTTCTGGCAAACAATAATGTGCCAGGCTATGAAAGCAAAATCCACTACACAGTGACATAATAGCGGGTCCTCTGTCAAATGGATGGCAAACATCTCGGAGCCAAGCACCTGTGGTCTCAAGTGCGGTAAATATTGAATTCAACACTGGAACATCCTAGAAGACATATTGCTAGGACGCCTAGTAAAGGATTAGCCTGTACAATTGAATGACTAGTCTCTAAGGTTTATAGCAATGTTGTTTTTAGGTTTGTAGAATACCTGCACCATACTAGTACTGTATGTGTTTATGTCAGAATTCTTCCCCAACAAGCCAAGTACATTATAGGATTAATGCAGTTGTGTAGCATTGCCTTGTGTTATTGGAGTTGTCTGCCTGTCTACACTTTGATGCACAACTGCTGAACATTGCCTGGATTTCCCAAGACACAGTGAATACAGGACGAATTGTTATCAATATGTTTAGACTGCCTTACCTAGCTCCTAACAGAAGCATTTAGAATAGGGAAATGCTACAGTCGGATTTGGCTGCCTATTATATAGTCCATTGAGACACCCATGTTCGTGGCTGAACTGCATAACAACCAGTTCAGTGCAAACATAAAGAATTCATTGAAAGTTTCTAGGACTGTTATAGCACCAAGCTACTCCCAATGAAAAATACAAAGTAAATAGACTCATACATAACAAAAATAATGCAGTGAAGTTTTGCTTTATGTTTTTATTTATGAGAGCGCTACGTAATTCTGCCTCATCCTACAGTAATGCAGCTATAACTTATCACAATTAGACCGGCAATTGTAGTATTGAGATGACAGCCCTCAGCGTGTCTGCTTCCTAATCAAAACTAACCCCTTATGAGACAAGTAAAAGAGCAAATGACCCAACATTTTTTAACTGTATCTCTATGTAGAATGGATTTTGGAAATAACATGTTCTATTTTAAGTTAGTTGTAAACACAACATACCAGAAATTAATGAAAGTATGAAATTTGAATAAAGTACTTGGTATCATTATATACAGTAATATCTACATAGTTATTCACAGTGGGATCGGGCGATTATCTAATGTGTATGGGGTTTCCTGACCCTCCCCCTAAAGGCAGATGCCCAATCCTTTTTCTCGCGGGAGATAAACCTCTGCCAGATGACGTCTAGCAGCTGATTATTTACCGCTCCCTATCTAAAACACATGAACACTTGGCCGAGCGTACATGTGTATGGGGGAGCCGGTAAGTAGACAGAAATTTTATTGTATGGCACATTTCCATGCAATTTACTAAAGAGTAGAGAGCACTATCATTATTTACTTTACTTTTAATGTAGAAGTGCCCCCCTAGGTTGCTGGCCCCTTGTACAGCTGCCCAGGTTGCACTTATGGTATGTCAACCTCAATGAATTTAGAATGAGGTCAATGGAACCAAAGAGTGAATCTCTGATTTGGAGTAATATTAATTGTTGTATCAGTGAGCTGGATTATGAGTAATTGATGTTATTATTGTAATTGTTGCCTTTTCATGCTGGAGTGACTCTGCTAATAACCCTGTAGGGCTACAGGGACAAATCTCTGAGGCTTTCCGGTAAGTGCTGTCAGTAGAATGAAGGTGCCATTTATAGGGCTATTCCAAACACCCATTCAGAGAACACAGGCTACTATAAATAGGGCCTGTATTTTGATGACGCTTAGTGGAACGTGGCAGGGCCCATCAGGCTTATTAGGGTAAGTCCACACGTAGCGTAAATACTGCAGATTTGCTGCAACAGATTTCATTGCGGAAAGTCAGCAGCTTATTACAGTAGCAGCAAAGTGGATGAAATTTGAATAAATCTCATCCACACGCTACGTAAAAAACCCGCCAAAAAAAACTGATCATAAATTGATCTGCAGTGCGTTTTTTTTTTAACCCGCAGCATGTCAATTTATGCTGCAGAATCACTGTTTTTTTCCCATTGAATTCAATGGAGAGGTACAGCGAGCAACAAAAAGCAGATGTTGCAATTTTTGCGGCAGAAAAGCTGCGATTCCGCCGCAAAAATTGCAACTCAGAAAGAAAAAAAGTCTATACTTACCCAGATCTCTATGCTCCTGCGCCCAGTCGGGCCTCCAGGGATGACATTTAATCCAATGTGACTGCTGCAGGGGATGAAACATTATACCAGGAGGCTGGGCTGCAGGATGTCAGAGGGACGGATGCCCTTGACTACGTGTTAGGATAGGCTTTTTTTTTACGTGCTGTTTTCCGCAGCAGACATTCTGGCCGAAAAACTGCATTACAATTTGGTCCGGTTTTTCAGCCGAAATTCCACTTGGGGACAGGGCGGATACGCTGTGTACTTTTACGTAGCTTATCTGCACCGTGTGAACATACCCCAAGGGTAGATTTAGATGCGGCAGATTTGTTGCAGAAATTTCTAAATAAGGTTGTTTCTGCAACAAGCACATAGTTTCTGCAAGTTTCTATAGATAAATGGGACAGTTGCCGAAATGTCTGCTATAAATCTGCCAAGTGTGAATCTACCCTTATTGGAATCACTCCAGCTTGTGAAAAGAGTGATTTCAATAGTAACAATATAATAAGGAGTTGGTCATAAGAACTTGGCTATAAATCCAAGCTTTATTCACATGTTCTTTATTAATCCGGAGAAAAGGGACTTTTCATGTTCTGGCTATCGTGCTATCTAGGTGCGGGTGCCTAATCTTGCTTTCCAACTTGCTGTGATGTAGATACCCACTTTATCGTTGAATCCTCAAGGTTTATCAAAAGATACCGTAGCACGACTTGTAATTAGGCCTCACATTTTTTTTTTAATTTCATTAGTTATAAGGTGGTTATCACGCTAGATTAACAGGATGATTTTAGGACCATATAAATAGACTGAGAAATACATATTCCTGAGCAGTAAACAGCCCTAGGACACTTAGTATCAGCAGCCAAAAGCATACAATTCATGCTTTAAATCTTATAACAACCCTATTAGTGTGCGGTCATATCACATGGACAACATCCTGGCTCCATCCTACATATATAGTATGAGTACATACAATACTAGAAGATTAAAAGATATTTCACCGTTGTAATCTATAGCATGCTACACTCTGTACGTTGCCATGAGCTTAGAATCAATTATACTAAAGCACCAGCACACAATCTCTTTTACATATCATACTTATGTAACTGTCATTTTAAAATCGGGGCTGGAAATAATAGTAGATGATGTACAAGAATGCTGCAAAAATCAATGTCCTTGTTGGGCATTATATTATGTTGGCAGGTAACATTTATATGAAAAAAGCGTAATCAGGGCCAAACCTACCGAAGAAATCTCAGAACTACACAAATTTCAGTGAATGTAAGTGATTTATTCACCCATTTTAATGCAACATTTCAACCCTGTCAAAGGGCATTTTTCAATGAAATTGTGAGTATTTTTTTTTTTTTTCTGAGCTGGCTTCCACAGCAGAAAATCCACTAGAAAATATGTACCAAAATTAGCCCTGCGAATTCTGTGTTGGCTTTGCTGCAAAATTTTCCGCAGCACATCTGATCCATGTGGACATACCCTAAATGGACACAAAAGCTCCGAAGGCCCTACTGGTATACAAATTTATGTCACCCAAAAAAGCTGCAAAAAATAAAAAATAACAAAACCATTATACCAGAGCACAATGTGAAACCACACAGGAGTCTGTGCTCATGTGTTGGTGCACACCAAATTTTCTTTGAGTTCAAAGGGGGGCGCCATTTAAGTTTTCACCTCAGGGGGCAAAAAAAGCTAGAATCGGCCCTGAGCATAATGAGGGATGACATGGAGAATATCCAGTTCAGAACATTTATCGCTTACACTCAGACTCTCCAATTCACCAAGCAGTAATATCTAGGGATTCCTCACATAGCCTCATATCTGAAAGTCTCTTAACTTCATTTTAGGAAATGATATTCACTATATCAAAGAGTGTTAGGCGTCTAAATGTTCCTCTTTGGTCAACTAAAAGATGGTATGATTGAGGATCAATCGATAGAAAATCTCCATAGTGGTTTCCTAAATGGACCTATTAAAAAATGTAAAATGGATTTAAAAGTGGGCATGTGTTCTCACATTATTAGTCACTACAAACGGTTAATGATCAGATCACTCTTATCTATATATGATGACAGTATATGCAGAATAACAGAGAGGTATCATTATTGTGTTATTTAATGCATTTTAAATGACAAAAACATGGCCGTTAGTAGTTAAGGGAAGGCATTTTGATGAGGATTTTGGACATGAACACATACATATTGTATAATTCAAGCAATTGCATTCCATTATGTATGTTTTTTTCACAAAGCCTACTATTTGTACTGGCTTGAAAATGTAATTATAGATAATACTTGCATGACTAGCAAGAAAACAATGTACAAATGGGGCATGGAAAATTCACTCCAATCGCACCTTAAACAACAAAGCTTATGTTCTGGCTAAAGTGAAGGCAATTCAAGCAGATAATATTCTGCATGTAGCACTAGGTGAGTTCTGATAAACTGCATGTGAAAAGGCAGCAAATTTACCCATTAAAAAGGATAAAATATTACTAGTACCATTACAATATAGAAAAAATTCTGTTCATAGCATCTTTACGATTGTAATTCTCTACTTTTCATGCAATAACCTCTGCAAATATTCCTGAACAGGAAAAAATTACAGTAATCTTATTGAATATAAAATGATACATTAAATAAGATATGACAATGCAAGATTCAATGGGAAGAAATAAACCTTGATTTGTGGTTTCCAATAAAACAACAAGAAAACATAATTCAATGTCCTAAACAATGTGGATTTATTTTACTATTTTTTTTATCACTGAATCAACTAACATTAAATATGAGATGTGTTTCCATAGCAGCAGGCTGAATGCCAGTCTATTTCAAGTTTTATATATCTCATGTATGGTGAATGGTGCTTATTATTTAACAAAATGCATGTGAAAGCATGTGACCCGGACGCACAATCCTAAGTGCTTATGAGAACATGTGCTCTGCATACACATGTATACATGTGATGGGAGCGTTCGCAAGACAGACAAGACATTCAGTAACAAGAAGATATAGCTGGACAGACTGGCTGTTGTATAGAGTTATACTGTAAATGAAAAAGGAGACAACTTGAAGTGGAAACGCTCGGCAAAAACACGTGTTATCAATAGATATGGCCATGGCCGAAACAATAATCTCTAGATTGTTATGAAGCCGTAATGAAGTTACGGTCACATTACCACTATATACCAAAATGTTTTATATTATTTCTAGAGCAATACATGTTGAGACAAAGAGGTAGTCCAAAGCAGATGAGATGATAACAAGCTTTTAGAGTGCTGTATAACATTAGCTCTGTATAGATGGCAAGTAAATGGGCTTTGTACTAAACATGCCAATATGAGGCAGTTGTCAATCTATACTATATTAAATGATCAAATTCTTCGAATAAATTCAAATGTACAGATGTATCAGTCATTGATTTACATTGCCATAGAGGTGAAGATTTACTTCACTCTGGCCAAAAAGGATGATCGGTAACTATCATACGCTTGTAAAAAGCCTCCCAATGCTGTCAATGGAGAAACTGCCTTGTTGTAAGACAAGGCGGAATTTTCAGCAGTCGGAATTGCAAGCCATCTCGCAAAAAAGAAAAGATATGTCACTACTTGATGCAGTTTCCATGGTGTATTCCACCACGAAAACCACATTGGTTAACCACAGGCAGATTAGACCCATTAAATGTAGCTAATCTGCATGAAGAAACGCGGAAGCTTTTACTGCAAAACCACTGCAAAAATCCGAGGTTCAGCCTCAAATTTCTGCCGCGGTTTCTCGGCCAATGTCACATCAGTTTTTTCACATGAAAATATACTGTGTCAACCTAGCCTTACAACTACAGTATTAAAACATGGAAAGGATCATCAAAATCATTTCTATTGTTTTTACATTTTGAGTGGTCATTGATCACCATTGAATTACCATTAATAAATTCCACTGTGGGAAACTTTGAGCATACCGCTCATTGATTCCGAGTGAACAATCAGTCATGGTTAATGTCCAATTGTTCCGAATAAACAATTGTCTGTTATGTCTATGACAAGCATTTGCCATTTAACTTTATGGGATTCAGACCATAAACGTGTCTGGCCAATAAGACCACCACGGTCAGCGATCCGATCGATTCAGTCCAGTACTTGACATAGCGTCACTCTTTGGCTGTCCATTTGGCTGTATGTGGCATCAAAGCTCAGCCCCATTGACTTGCCCATCAATGTTATTTCCTAGAAAACCCCTGTCTGTCCTTTAGATAACACAGTACAGCACATCTGATTTTAACATCTGATTTCTAATGTAAGACAAACTTACTTTGAAAGCATCATTGACTAAAATTGGACTTTCTTACATTGAAAATATAATGCATTCATATAATGCATAGAACTGTTCAACGATATAGGCTGTTTATAGCGTAACAGAACACCCATCAAAATAAAATAAAACCTTAGTAAATTATATAATAATATAGTATATAGAAAAATAAAAGTTGATACGCTGTTGAGTTCATAGACACAACTTGTAGTAGTATCCATATTTACCTTCTATCACTGGCCATACAGTTCTCAATACTGCTCTATGTAACGTGATCCTCGATGTCACTATGTCATGTTTTTCATGTTTTGCTTCAGTTTCATTTGCGAGAAACAATTACTTCATCCCATGTGCCATTACAAAGAAATTATTGTCCCACTGGAAGTATTGAACACTTTGCTATAAGGTAAAGCCTCTGTAATGCCTGAGGGAACTTGGTCTAATCGTGTAATGTTACAGAATGGAACAACTGGCTTATGCGCTTGTAACATATAATGACCTCCGCTTTACAATTAGCACGTGCTTAGATAAGGGGGATTTCTGTGCAAGCAGTATGCAAAGATAAATAATTGTTTGCTGCAGAAGCATCAGCCGATCATAGATCAATATCTCTCGAACACCAATGGTCAAGATACTTAATATCTGGTATGGCATTTATCCTTTTTTTATGACCAAATAGACTGAACAGTTATTAAAAAGAGATTTTCCAACATGCTGGAAAATCCAATGAACAATATGCACTTCTGGTCATCAGATACTCAATACATAGCATATATAGCCTTATTCTTAGCTACAGGGTTGCATCAGGCTGAAAACTCCATGTATGATATGGACACTTTTTTATCATTAAAGGGGTTGTCTCAAAATAAAAAGTTATTTCCTAACCACAGGATAGATGATAACATGCTCATAGGTGGAGGTCTGACCCTCACCGATCACGAGGGTACCATTTCTCTGAATGAATGGAGCGGCAGTTTGCGCTTGGGCCTGCTTATCTCCGGCAGTCCCATAGATAGTGATTGGAGTGGCAGTGTGCATTCGCGACCTGCCACTCAGTTCATTCGGAGGAACAAGACCCCCGTTCTCATGATTGGTGGGGTTCCCAGCGGTCAGACTGCCACCAAACAGCATGTTATCACCTATCCAGTGGTTAGGAGATAACTTTTAATCTTGAGACAACCCCTTTAAGACATTTTTCTAATATATTGTTTATTCAACAGGGTACAATATACACTGTAAAGCAATTCAAGTAATACTAGACAAATAATGGGCAAATTACTGGCAAAAACAGTGCAGTTGCCAGAGATATTAATCGGGTTATGAATTAAATTTTTCTAAGGCTCTGGTCAAACTAGCGTCATGGCTTCCGATCTATAACAAAGCCATAACAGCTATGCCGGATCCATTTTTAAACAGATACCAGCGCACCCCATTGATTTTAATAGGAATTATCGAGGGATCTGTCAGGGTTCCAGTATTTTTTACAGCAAGAACTGCTCTGCAGACTGAGCTATTCTTGCCTTCAAACATATCGTAAATGGCGATGGAAACCCAGACCGAGGCACAGAATTTTAGTGTGCACAGAGCCCAAAGCAGGGTAAAATGTAAGAAGTGATGTAATTGGTTTCTAAGGGCAAATTCTTTAATTTTTTGTCTCCACTAGACGGCAATTTGGCCACTCATCCAAAATAAAAATTAACTTAATTACTATTTCTAGAAATCCTCTAGTATTACTGCTTGTATCAAATAACGCAAACCAACTACCTTATATGAGGACGACATAGGAAGCCATGAAGATTTCCTCAAGCAGCAGAATGGATGGGCCCATCTCTGCTAAGTAGAGCAACATATGTATCATGTCTAATGCCCCAGCATTTAGGTTATTAAAGTTCACCCTTCTGAATTCCTTCACTTTGGCAGCTGAAGGCGAACAAATAGCATGTGAACTTACACCCTATGCCAAGTTGTAAACTGATGTACAAATATCATAAGCTCATCTTATTTATTTATTCAAAGCAACTATAGTTACATCGATCACAACCAACTGTGGTCTAGAAAATATATTTCATACTTTTAAATATTTTAAAACTACTTAAAAATATCTTAAGAGCAGATGTATTACAAAAAGACAATACAGGCAATTTGAAAAATTAGTACAACTTTTGTTTTTTTGTTTGGTAGGAGACTAATTTATTTTTATTGTCTAAACTCAATACTTTCAGCATGCACATTTCTGAACGAAGCAACATCTACTATCCAGTCAAAGTTCATAGTATTTTATGCATGCTAAAAAACAATATTTTCCAGACAAGGCCTTCAATGAATATGCACTCATAAGGTTGAGGACTTAATAGGTCGGATGGTACATTTTCAGAGTGCTTTGAAGAACATCGGTGCATACTCTTGTTACATTTTTTGCATCCATGTTTCTCAACTCCAGTACTCAAGTAACCCTAAGAGGTCAAACTGCATTGCTGATTTAATTGGGGTCAATGTATGAGTAATTGCCCCAGGTGTTCTCTCAGTAGGAAACCTTTAAAATATGAGCTGTCGGAGATACTTTACAGACTTAAGTTAAGAAATATGGCTATACATCACATATACAGTTGCAGCACAAGTTACTAATTAACATATATTACTTAAAAATGTAACATTATTAAAGTACTTTGTTGTAAAAATATCACAAAATATGGCGTAATTGGATTATATATGGTGTAGTCAAAATAACTTCAAAGAATACAATAATATCAATAATAAAAAAAATAACTGTTCATAAGAAGGTAATTATCCAAAGTGATCTCAATTCAAATATTTATGGTACAATCGTCAGAGCAAGCCTCATTTGTGACCACCACCTGTTGTATATCATCATACAATAAAGGTAATGCTCGGACAGATTGGCATTTGGGCCCATATACATGCCAATCAAAATCTGCTTTACACGGTACTTATAAAGAGGAAAGGGAAAGTGGCATTTCTCTGGCATTGGTTAAAAGGTAAGTCATAAAAGATATGTAAAAAATATACAATAAAAATGTAAAACATAAATCTTAGCAACCATATACTGGTAATGAATCTAAACTGGCGTAAGTTGGCATCAACTTTTTATTCATTACTCAAATCATGAGACCTGAGAGTCGAACTGCAACAGCACTGATCATAAGGGAACTAATGGGGACTGATATAAAGTGATGAATAGAATTTAATAAGATCCATCAACTGATCTCTCATGATCATTTTTTTAACAAAAAAAAATTCCACAAGAAAACCCACCAATTTGGTATGAATAAAGTAAAAAGAACTGATTCAACTAGACATTCCTGATGACGTCTCATGTCCTTTCTTATCCTTGCCTTTACTCTGTAATACACTGCAGTAGAATGACTTGCACTTGGCAGATATGCACTTGAGTTGGTCAAGAACCATCATCACTGTTCTATAACATGTTATCTAGAAACAAAGACATAACTGCAACAGTTTTCCTTGAGTGAAAAATAACATATACCACGTAAAATCTCTGTTTGTGAACACCTTAGACATTACATTTCCCTTATCTTCACTCATAGATCGAAGAACAACACACTTTAAAGGCTTAAAACACTCAATGAGATGCAACATGAAGATGAGTAAGTAGGTACAAAGATGTCTAATATATTCCAATGACTAGTAGTGACTTAGGTAGGCCTAAAGTCTGACTTTTGGAGGCCCACTGTCATTTTCTAGTCACCTTGGTCAAGTTGCTTTTTTTTCCTTGTGTTTCAGGAACCAATAACCTATGTGAATTGTAAGCTTGACTAGAGCAGCCTGAACGTGTAGCAAGTGAGTAGTGCCACACTTATGACCGTATATATAACATAGGAAAAAATGTGAATATTAAATAAGATGGAGGTATAAAAAAAAAATATGATCGAATATCAATTGCTTTCCTTGATCCAAAAGGACTGTTGGCCAATCTGAAATATAGCACATACAATAACAAATATTATTTATGGCTATATTTAAGCATTTGATCATTTTCTCAATATGTCTCCCTTATAGTAATAAAAAATATTATACTAAGGCTACAGAATAGTTCATGAGTACCAAGAACAGCTGGTCATTAAAAACATTCATTGTTCACCACAATTTGCCTGGCTGTGGTGTAGTAAATCAAAGCCCATCTGACGATATTTATCTGTGAACCTGCTCATCATAAATATAAGCTTGAAAATCAGCAAGGGGCGATATAATTTGTGGCTTTTTAGGAACGGAACAGCTGCATGCAATACCACTGAATTTACTACGCCTGGTATGGGAAAGTAAAAACGCTTCAATGTTCCTGTTCTCATCTGAGAACCGATGGTGAAAGGCCCTAGAAATAAGCTAATGGTTCACAATACATACCTTAACACCTGCACAAACTCAATGCAACTTCTTCTAATGCCAAGCAAGCACTTTAAGCAAAATCTAACAAATCATATAATACAGAGCATCAGCTGCATTGCATTAGTCAGTCATCAGTAGTTATTTTAAGACAATTGCGAATTCAATATTTTCTTCTGGTACCGTACTTATACATTTCAATAGAGACCATATATCGTATAAGGAATATTATATTGCAGCATGTTTAGTTTAGATCACATTGAAATATATTTCCAAGGCATATAGAGGTATATATAGCAGTACGGAGTTTGTCATTTGGACCAGTTTATTATCATTTTATTGCCTTATCAGTGTTTTTTCATAGGGTTGCTGGTAAACATATTGAATTTTCTTTACTTATAGAGCATTACTGTGTGGCAACAATACAACCCAAAGATTTAAGTAGCAAATTCTGTTCTACTACCTACATCTAAATAAAAAACGCTCAGTTATACACACAGCAAGCTACATATGGAATCATTCTAATATTTAATGACCTAATTATTGATCATAAATTACTCAAGCCTTCCTCTTTAAGCCACATGGATACTGTAACATAATAAAAGGTTTTCACCTCCTTCTGTTTTGTAGCAATTTTAGTTGCATGTAATAAGAAAACATAGTCAAGTAAAATGCATCTATCAATAACCCAATAATCAGGCAATGACATAATTAATGTTCTATTTTAGATTTTCAGAATTAATATTGAAGATGTGCATATGTCATACTATGAACGCTCAATGGCATTTCCAATATTGTAATAGTCTTGCCAGCAAGAAAAAAAAAAATGTATTAATTTGTTAAGCTTTTATATCTACATATCTATATTACATGATATGATTTTATTTAGTAATAAAAGGGACACATACACAAGTAACTTCTTTAATTGGTCTGATTGTGTGTCAATATATTCTAAAAATAATTACTTTTTATATTTTGCTTACTAACGCTAACCAAAAGGTCACATCCAAAGGCCAAAGCTGAGCTATCTAATGATCCATACCCCCCGTCTACCTAGTACAAATTACATTTATCCAGATGACAACTACTGTCAGCAATGTTCATCCCACTGATACCACAATTAATCCCTAAAACCTTTCACTCATCATCGGATACAGAGAACACTTATAATACAATAGCATATTAAAATGTATTCTGCTGCCAGTTCACGAATGGGAATGGGTACAAACAATCACACCGCGGACAAACTAAAGAAAATGGAAATCTACCGATACATATTTACTGTACTTCAATGATACTGTCAAATTATCCCAGCTTTAAATGTAGTCAGCACAGTTATGTGTCTGGATGACAAATGAAGCCTTCCCTGAAGATATATATCTTCCAAGCTATTCGGGTCATCAGCAAAGTGTAATGTTCACATCAGTGATGAGACAACTTCTTTGGAGAGGTTTATTTTAGGTGACCATTTCTGTTTAAAGGCTATGAGTGTGAAGTCCATAGCATTAGTATGTAATCCAATTATTCCTAAACTAATCATGCTAGAAAAAAAAGTTCTCACAGGAATAGATGCTAGGAGAAGGCCTGGTGATGCAAAAGTTTTTATTATTAATTATACTGAAAATAAGTTGTATTTCAAGAGTAAATGAAGTGATTTAAGATTTTATCGTTTCATGCATTATTCATGTGCATTAAACATATTTGAATGGAAATCAATATTGTTTTTGTAGATAGATAGATGATGATAGATAGATAGATAGATAGATAGAGAGAGAGAGAGAGAGAGAGAGAGAGAGAGAGAGAGATAGATAGATAGATAGATAGATAGATAGATAGATAGATAGATAGATAGATAGATAGATAGATAGATAGATAGATAGATAGATATGAGATAGATAGATAGATAGATAGATAGATAGATAGATAGATAGATAGATAGATAGATAGATAGATAGATAGATAGATAGATAGATACAATATAGTTAATTCTCTAAGGCTACATTACATGTTCATTTTTTATAATGCTGTCGGTTTACAGGTAGTCTTATGGAAACCCCTAATAATGTGTTATATTATGAAAATAATTTCGGCCAAATGATAATCTCAGCTCTAGTACATCCGCATATATTATACACAATAATGTCACACATTTTACATGTTATTCAAAAGTAATAATTTTAGTTCCACTGTTGCATGACTTAAAATCTTTGATCATTTACATTGCATGTTGCTTGATGGCTTTTTTCTCATAAAGGGGACCTGTCCTGAGGTTGCCTATTGTCTGCTTTTTTCATGTATAAGACATAAGGTCTTGTACATACGGCAAATAAATTAGGGTAGGAACCTCTTTAAAGGGTCCCTTTAATATAAACATTTGCGGTAACAGGTCTAGTGATACCTCGGCTATCGTAACTTGGTGCGTTATTTTGTATCAACAAGCGTTATCTAACTTTTATCTCTATCTCCTTTTTTTAATCCAGTTAAAAACACCAATTTTGTCACAACGTTGCGTAAATGTCACTGGGAGCTCATTAAATCTTAATGCTTGTACTAACAATAACATAGTTGCACACAGTAGCCAGAAGCAATAATACCCTCGTGATTTGAAGAAATCGCCATAAAAAAAAAGACTGTTACTAATAATAATACTCATGCCATCTGACGTACATATTAAAGCACTGCGGCTATAAAGAACATTCTTTTTTTGCCAAAAAAATATAACGGTTTGGATAACGAAAGCCTTGTCTAACCAGTTTAGTAAGTCTGTGATAAAGCTTTTATTCTCTTCACTTTAATGGTAGATTTCCCAGTGTCATTTGCTAATGAGACGCAATGATGAAAATTGGGTTAATCTTATGAAGCAATCCAAGAATAGCACATACATTGATTCATATGCTTTATTTGCTATCATTTTCGGTGGCGGGCCATAGACCACCATCATAGTCAAAGATAGCAACACATATTCTATACTGTCAAAGAATAAACTTCTTAAAGCTTGGATGCAAGTTCTTCTAAACACTTAGTTCTATTATACAACCTAAGGGAGGGCTACATTATTACTACCGGGAGACCCTCATATTGAACTTTGAACTTAAGGCGTCGTATAGTATTTGTTTCACCTGTGTAAGACCAGATGATATACACACAATGAAGTGTTACGGTGAAAGATAATACCCGAGATGACCTCATATTCACCTCCATGTACCTCATGTCATTATTTATTCATTTAACCTTTTCTTTGCTGGCCGTCACATTCAGGCGCCTATTTTGGTCTGACTGTTGATAGCCCTTTCTATAAAAGCTTTTAAGATTTTTTCTATGCCCATAAGGCAAAGTTATATTACAATAGCGAGTTTTGAACTCCTCACCCCCTAGATGTGAACTCTGGTTTTAAACAGTTTAGTTTACTGCATTACTAACTGGAGGAATTGTATGAAACTAGTTGGCCAGCACATGAAAGGCTTATGCTCCCCACCCCCTATAGCTCAACAGCTTAAACAATAGACTAGTATTGAATCTCTCCACTCCACTCTTCTAATGTGCTTAGGAAAGCAGTTCACCGGTGGGGAAAGTTTGCTGCCAGTAAAATTGATCATAAAATTCTGAATGGTTCTTCTTAGGCTTTGCACATAGACATAAAGATGAATCATGGCTGGCAGTTATTACAACATATACTTGCCTTTATTTATCGTTACACTTTAACCCTACAAACTGTGCCTATTTGGATTTTTTTTTCTGTATGGAGCTATGGTAACATAACATATAGTATAAAAGTTAACAGATGTGAATGTGCACATGCAGCTTTGGTAAATACTTGTATTTATTTTCTTTGGCATTGAGTAAATATTTTGAATTGCAATAACTTTCACTTAAAATATGCTGTAAATATTTATTGCCAAAACCATTAATGACACATGCAGAAGACTGAAACATTCCAGTAGAAATCCCAGTCTAGCTGATCATATCCCATAGCACAGCATTCAGTGTCACAGTGACTACAGTCACATATCCCACAGCACAGCATTCAGTGTCACAGTGACTACAGTCACATATCCCACAGCACAGCATTCAGTGTCACAGTGACTACAGTCACATATCCCATAGCACAGCACTCAGTGTCACAGTGACTACAGTCACATATCCCATAGCACAGCACTCAGTGTCACAGTGACTACAGTCACATATCCCATAGCACAGCATTCAGTGTCACAGTGACTACAGTCACATATCCCATAGCACAGAATTCAGTGTCACAGTGACTACAGTCACATATCCCATAGCACAGCATTCAGTGTCACAGTGACTACAGTCACATATCCCATAGCACAGCACTCAGTGTCACAGTGACTACAGTCACATATCCCATAGCACAGCATTCAGTGTCACAGTGACTACAGTCACATATCCCATAGCACAGCATTCAGTGTCACAGTGACTACAGTCACATATCCCATAGCACAGAATTCAGTGTCACAGTGACTACAGTCACATATCCCATAGCACAGCATTCAGTGTCACAGTGACTACAGTCACATATCCCATAGCACAGCACTCAGTGTCACAGTGACTACAGTCACATATCCCATAGCACAGCACTCAGTGTCACAGTGACTACAGTCACATATCCCATAGCACAGCATTCAGTGTCACAGTGACTACAGTCACATATCCCATAGCACAGCATTCAGTGTCACAGTGACTACAGTCACATATCCCATAGCACAGCATTCAGTGTCACAGTGACTACAGTCACATATCCCATAGCACAGCATTCAGTGTCACAGTGACTACAGTCACATATCCCATAGCACAGCACTCAGTGTCAC